>NC_036858.1:47075573-47133968 GCF_002910315.2 Salvelinus sp. IW2-2015
CAGAAAAGCAGAACTTAATATTTGGTACAGAAACCTTTGTTTGCAATTACAGAGATCATACGTTTCCTGTAGTTCTTGACCAGGTTTGCACACACTGCAGCAGGGATTTTGGCCCACTCCTCCCTACAGATCTTCTCCAGATCCTTCAGGTTTCGGGGGCTGTCGCTGGGCAATACGGACTTTCAGCTCCCTCCAAAGATTTTCTATTGGGTTCAGGTCTGGAGACTGGCTAGGCCACTCCAGGACTTGAAATGCTTCTTACGGAGCATCCTTAGTTGCCAATGGCGTGTGCTTCGTGTCGTTGTCATGCTGGAAGACCCAGCCACGACCCCACTTCAATGCTCTTACTGAGGGAAGGAGGTTGTTGGCCAAGATTCTCGCGATACATGGCCCCATCCATTCCTCCCCTCAATACGGTGCAGTCGTCCTGTCCCCTTTTGCAGAAAAGCATTCCCCAAAGAATATGTTTCCACCTCCATGCTTCACGGTTGGGATGGTGTTCTTGGGTTTACTCATACTTCTTCTTCCTCCAAACACGGCGAGTGGAGTTAGACCAAAAAAGCTCTATTTTTGTCTCATCAGACCACATGACCTTCTCCCATTCCTCCTCTGGATCATCCAGATGGTCATTGGCAAACTTCAGACAGGGCCTGGACATGCACTGGCTTAAGCAGGGGACCTTCGTGCGCTGCAGGATTTTAACTCACTGACGCGTAGTGTGTTACTAATGGTTTTCTTTGAGACTGTTGGTCCACTCTCTTCAGGGTCATTGACCAGGTCCTGCCGTGTTACGTTCTGGGCTGATCCCTCACCTTTCCTCATGATCATTGAGCCCCACGAGGTGGAATCGCATGGAGCCCACGACCGAGGGTGCGGGGGATTGACCCACTGAACTTGGCTGCCATGGGCATAGAATGGCGCAACAAGTGTTCTCCGCTGCACCAAGCGGCTGGCTAGTCAGGGCTGGTAGGCCCAGCCCAGCCTTGTGGGCAGGGCTACAATTGTGACCCTGAGTGTCCTGACAGCAGCGCCTGGGCTGGGGCCATTTGGGGGAGAGGTTGGAATGCGTTGAGTTGTGTGGGGACAGAGTGGTGCTTGATGACAGAGGTAACGAGCGCAAAACAGTGGGCAGTTGAAGAATCAGGAATGAGTTGGGAGAACAGGAGGGCGTTGCTTAAAGAAAACTAACAGGTGCGTGGAGCCGGAAGGCGGAACGGGGGAGGGGAGCAAATACGGAGGGCAGGGCAAGAAAAGAGGCAAAGGAAGGAGGGTAAAAAAATCAGACCAAAGAGGAAGGGGTCGGGAGGGGGGAGAGGCCGGCGCGCACAGGGAAAGGGGGGATCCGAGGAGAAAAATGACAGACCGTCGACAGTGCGGGGGAAGGAGGAAAACCGGCAAATCGGCAGGTGGAGTCAAAGACGGGGGCGCCCCACGGTGGAGTCAAGGAAGGGGCGGGGCACGAGAACAGGCTGGCCAGCACCCAACCTCACCCGGCGAGACGCGGAAGGCAAAGGGGGGACGGGTGGCAGAGGAGCGGGGCGGCGGGGGCCCACAACCACTGGAAGGCGACAGCAGAGCGACAGCGGCGGCACAGAGGCGGGCAGACGGAGGCCCGGACAGGGAAGCGCACAAGACAAAAAGACGGGGGGACAAAAAATGGCCAGGGGCCGGGGAAGGCGGAAAAAAAGGCCAGGGGCAGTGGGAGGGAAGCCGAATGGAGCGAACGGAGGGGGAATTGAGCGAGCGAGGAAAAGCGGGGAGGGAGGGCGGAGGACGCGAGGGAGGGGAGGAGAGGGCAGGAGGGCGGGGCGAGCGAGCGAACGAGGGACAGGGCTGAAACAAAAGACCCCAATGGAAAGCGGGCGGGATATCGAGACTGTATAGTTCTGAACAGTGAGACGCATCGGATCGGCGCGCAACGCGGCACGGGCGAGCGAGCGAAACTCACATCGGACTGAGGATCGCCGAATGGAGAAACTGGAGGGAGAGGTTTAATGATGGTAGCGTAAAACAGTAAAACGCCAACAAGGGCGCAGACGCCAAGAACGCGACTTCGAAAAATCTGAGCTATGGGGCCACAGACTTGGATGGCGCAGGCGGCACAGCCATAGCAGAAACGTGCAGAAACCCCCAGATCAAACACACAGGAAAATCGTTCTACGCAGACACATCTCAAGTTTGTCCCCATCATTTTCAATCTTAATTGTACAAATTCCGAATTAATTTTTTTTTTTTATTATACCTTCGGCTTTCCTTTATACTTTTTTAAATCTATCTACAATATTTTAATCAAAGATTTCTCCTCATATTTTCTCAAACTAATTATTATTTTTACCTTTCCAATTTTAATTTCTTTTATCAAAATTTTCACCCTTTAAAGCCTACTTAAACACATAACTTATATTAATATTTCTAAATCCCAATAAAAATTAAAAACAATTAAACCATTGACTTCTACTTTTACTCAATTGTCTAAATAAAAACAAGTTATAATCCATTCCCCAAATTTTTCTATAATCCACCCATAAATTTTTTATTTTACAAAATAGTTAAAATTTAATATGCATTTTAAAACCCACTCATTCTATCTTAAAACTTACAAACCAACCAAAAACCACAACATCACATTCATAATTCTCTAATTAAAATCCATACACGCCACTATCAAATTATTACTTATTAATACAAACGTATCATTCTGCTTTAAAGCATAAAAACCATATTAAACAATAAACGATAAAATAAAAATAACACTAAAAAACACATTTTCATTAACTTCTCCAAAAAACTATATTAACTCATATTACTAATTTTCTTCCTTATCATACTTTACCTTCTCATAACATCAAAATAAAACAACCTTTCCATCCTCTATACTTCAGCACTTATACACATTTCACTACCACATTCCTACTCTGTTAAACTTTCCCCTTATCATCTCAACCATACACTTTTTCTTAAAAATAAACATCAACAATTCAAATGAACTTTCATTCATTCTTTAGCTTTAACCATCCAATCTCCTTCCACTCTTCTATCCTCTTACTCTCCTCACTTATCCTCTTTCACTTCTTTTAACTATTCAATCTTCCTCTGAAATGTAAAAATTCCTTATATACTGCACAAAAATTCCCATCCAACATTTTTAACTCTTTACAAACACAATATTAAATTTCCAAACTCTAAACATAATCATAATTTTATTATATTTCACATTTACCTTCCTCTTTTCAATAACTTTCCATTAGTTTCTCTTATCTTTCTTTACATTTAACTGATTCTTCATTGATTCTTCTTTAATATTTAAATAATAAATCAATCAATCAACAGATACTTTTTTATTTATTTATTTTACCGTTATACATTTTATTCTTACTTAAAACACTTCTTATTTCACCAACACCTTGATTAATATTACAAAATTAAATTACCATTAATGACAAGGAGACCTCCACCAGTCATACAAGGAGAATGGTCTAATGCCTCCCATCAAAAAGAGAGTTGGCCCAAGCAAGCACAGGTTACACCTGAAGCATGAGGACTTGCAGCGAGCATAATGCAATAGTATTACAAGGACACCACCCAGGACACAAACACTTTGGTGGACTAGAGGATGGTACGGTGCTGGTGGAAAGCTATGGCTGGCAACAACACCAGACTCCGTACTTCAGGCTGCTGCCACAGATCAAGCAGTACCAGCACTTCAAATTAATATCATTCTAATTGCATTGTATGAGGTTATTCTTCTTATCTAGACTTGGGAGGTGAATTGATGTTGTGTAAGGTTGTAATGTCTTCAATTTTTTATTTTTTTTATTTCCTGTTTTACAGCTTTGATGCTCTGGAGCCTGGTGTTGTTGTCACCAAGGAGCGTTTGGACTCAGTCAGGACCAGGTTTCAGCTGCTGTGCAACGCTGACATCCTTCCTCCCATAGATGGTTTGTCTGTACAAGCACCATCTGGACTGGACACAGCTAGACAAACTTACCTGGAATTTTTCCTTATTGTAGGCTACTACTTTTACCACTTTTAGTCTTAATCTTTACTACACTACTCACTGTTTAGCACATAACCTCATATGTGAATCCTTAAAGAGATGGGTGGGGCTGGCTTAAGAGGGTGTGCACAATGCTGAATAGGTGTAGACAAAGGAGAGCTCTCCAGTAGGTACCAAAACATTCAAAGGCCTTTTCTCAAAAGTGAGTTTACAAATTTTGCTACATAAGACCGATTTGAGCCGGTCGGTCACATATTTCCCTCAGATTACACAGACCCATATATAATTTGAAAACAAACCCAATCTTGATAAACTCCCATATATATTAGGTGAAATATCACAGTGTGCCACCACAGCAGCAGGGTTTGTGACCTGTTGACACAAGAAAAGGGCAACCAGTGGAGAACAAACACCATTGTAAATGCAATCAATTTGGATCTGTTTATTTATTTATACTTAAACTATTCGCACATTGTTACAACATTGGCAATAAAATAACATTTGAAATGTCTATATATGTTTTTAAAGTTTTGTGTGTAACGTTTACTGTTCATTTTTATTGTTTATTTCCCTTGTTTATTTCCCTTTTGTTTCTTGCCTATTTCACTTGCTTTGGCAATGTAAACATATGTTTCCCATACCAATAAAGCCCTTTAAATTGAATTGAAATTGAGAGAGAGAAATAGCTGAGAAAGAGGTGGGGAACAGTGATAGCGTGGAAGAGAGAGGTAAGAAACAGAGAGAGAAAGAGGGAAAGGTAAGAAACAGAGAGAGGAAGAGAGAAAGGTAAGAAACATAGAGAGAAAGTAAGAATAGAGAGAAGAGAGAGGAAGTAGAACATAGAGAGAAGAAATAAAGGTAAGACACTAGAGAGAAAGAGAGAAAGGTAAGAAACATAGAGAGAAGGTAAGAAAATAGGAGAAAGAGAGAAAGGTAAGACATAGAGAGAAGAGAGAGTAAGACATAGAGAGAAAGAGAAGGTAAAGAGGAGTAAGAAACATAGAGAGAAAGGTAAGAAACAGAGAGAGAAAGAGAGAAAGGTAAAAAACATAGAGAGAGAAAGAGAGAAAGGTAAGAAATAGAGAGAGAAAGAGAGAAAGGTAAAACACTGAGAGAGAAAGAGAGAGCGAGCGAGAGTGAGAGAGAGAGAGGGAGAAAGGAAGAGAAAGAGTGGTGTCATTTCCTGGGCATCGGGACCAGGGCCTTGTGTGGAACCAATCAGAAGTGACTGTGTTTGGTGCTGGTAGCCCAGAAATAGGGCTAAGGGGAATGTTTGAGCCATCCCCTCGGGGATTGTGGATTTTCCACAACCGCCCATACAAGAGAAAGCGAGGGAACATGAAAGCCAAGGTGGCTGTGCTACTTGACAAAAACAAGAGGAAAACCGAGCATTCATGAGCAACTTCCTCTCTGCTGACATCATCAGCAATGGTCCAGTGGTAATGCATGAAGCAGACTGGATTACTGCAGTCATTAACAGATGATGTAATTGGTGTTCAGAAATGTATTGGAAAAGAAAAGCACCAAACATGAATTTCCAATACATTCCAATACATGTACAATATAAGAAAATATTTCATATTTTTAGAGAATCCACGCCTTGGCTTGGACACATGACATGGAAAGCAAGAAACACATATCTCCTTTTCTTTCTTCTTCTCCTCTAACTGAGAGATCCTTTCATTTGTAACACTGTTGTCTGTCACCTTCTCCACAGAAACCTTGTTAGGCCAGGGAAGCAAGAGAGCAGGAGAGAAGCAGAGAGGAAGAGAGGCATAGGCAGTCAGACATACTGTAGAGAGAGTAATAGAGAGAGAGCGAGAGCGAAAGAGAGCGAGAGAGAAAGAGAGAGAAGGCGAGCGAGAGAGAGAGAGAGAGGAAAACAAGAGGAGAAGGGCTACACTTCTTTGATGAAAAAAGGAGAGAGGGAGCGAGTGAGAGAAAGGATAAGTGGAGTGTGACAGATCTGTAGGAGGCATCAGACCCTGATCCATAATGCATTCTCTCTGTCTGACAGTGATATATGTTGCCGGTGTTGGTCAGAGAGGAGCAGGTCTACACCCAGTCTAAGCAGCTACACATACACACAGACACAGGTTCTGTCCCAAATGGTACCCTATTCCCTATATAGTGCACGGCGTTTGACCAAAGGTAGTGCACTATAAAAGGAAATAGGGTGTCATTTGGGACAGACAGACAGCTACTGGAAGGTAATGAGGGCTTACAAGATATTCATGTGGAGAGATATGTTGTAGGGTTTATAAAGAGAGCTACCGAGATGCATTACAATGCACATACTCCAGAACCAATGTCATAACATGTCAGCTACAACATAATAAAGGCATTTAGGCTAAGAGATGGATGGCTGAAAAAAGACACAATGTGGAAGTGAAAAGGGGTTTTTACTTAAGAGTATGGTGGTGGCTAATGAAATGCAGAACATGGTTTGAAAGCCATAGAAATCCATAGTAACCCTCAATGTCATTGTCATGTCTTGCTCAGGAACTGTGGTATGGCTGTCCCATAGCAATCAGGCATGATGTTTGGTTGTGGAATACCATTGAAAAGAAATGGTAGTAGTAGTCTCAGGAAGCTTAGTTGGCTTCAATACTGTGGCATCAGTTTATTCTGAGCAATGGCCAGCCACTCTCAACATCACACTACCAAAGAGTGTCTATTATATTGACAAGATATTCAAGTGACAGCTCTAACAATGGAAAAACATGTCCTCAAAGAAGGAAGGCAGGGGGAGGAGGCGAGATCAGGTGGGACCATTCTAGCCAATGAAAGGGCAGGTAAAGATAGATAGAGGACTCATCTTTGTATCTGTGCCATCACAGCTTCTGTGACAGCATGGCAATGTCCGTGTTAAAATGAATTATAACCATGAGTCCTCTATCTATCCCTATGACAACAGGCACAACTCTGTTATTAAGCAGTTTTTGGGTAAGTTGTCGAAAAGCCACGTACGTCCACTTATATCAGTGCTTTTGTAACAACCTAACCATTATAAAACTTCTATTCAATCAAATTAGTCTCACGTAGCAAATTAGCAGTTACACTCTCTCATTGACCTCCATACAAAAATTCCTCACTTCGTGGCCTTATTTTCATGAACAGATTTTGGCCGTAGAAAAACCTCTCGCTTCGCCTCTTCATCTCCAACACTACTGATTATCCACTGAGGACCCCGGGCCTGGGCTGTCCAGCTCACTGCCTGTCAGGAAAGCCATCAGCCATGACAGCAGGTGTCAGTCATGCCATGCCAATTAGGGAAGGTTGCCACAGTAACGCCCAGCTCTCATCCATCTGCGGTGCAGTTAGGACATACAGATTAGGGATAGCAAGATGGCAGCAGGTGCAGACGTTCACTGTAAATCATGTTTTATTAATGAGCGGTAGCCTCAGGCATTGGCCAAGCCGACCGAGCCAGTCCACCCCACAAGAAGCTTTCTGCTGCACCCAGCTCCTCCCCATGCTTTTATGAACACAGATAGAGAGAGAGAGAGAGAGAGAGAGAGAGGAGGAGAGAGAGAGAGAAGGAGAGAGAGAGAGAGAGAGAGAGAGAGAGAGAGAGAGAGACTGAGAGATTAAATGGGGTGGGGAGCAGCTGTATGTGGAGTGTAGCTGTGCTGCTGTCAACATCTAGGGCTCATTTCTTATGGACAGGCGCAGTATAGCCAGACATAGTCTAACTAGAACCTAAACCTCCACGCCGAAGACATGGATGTCGATTAAAGCAGCCCCCAGCACCTCTCTGATCCAGAGGTTAAAGGGTCCAGGGTTAAATGCGGAAGACACATTTCAGTTGAAGGCATTCAGTTGTACAACTGACTAGGTCTCCCACTTTCCCCTTTCCATGTAACCAACTCAGCCTCTACAACAATCAACTCCCAGCTCACAACAGTAACAGAGCCACCGGGCACTGCACACTTCAGTTACTGGAGAACTACCACATGGCCTCAAAAACATCCAATATCCCATAGCATCAGACAGAAAAGAGAGTGATAAGAGAAAGAGGATATGTTCACAGAGAGATAGGGAAAGGAGGGGGGGATAAAGGAGGGAGGGACAGAGGTAGATGGGCCAGTGGGAGGCTGAAATTGCAGAGAAGGGATCCAGAAATGATGTAGGCTAAGACATTCATCATGGAAGATACCATCTGTAAATCCCTAACAGGGGGGATACCAGATAATAAAATGTAGGGCTTTCTAAGAGGATCCCTCGATAAGGGTCTTAGCGCACTGAAATTGTCGGTGACATTACCATCCATATTGGAGCAATGATTGAAGATAGAACACCCATGAAATATCCACAGGCTATCAGGCAGATTAAGCTCCTATTCCAGCGGGGTGAGAGGGAACAGAACACATACGTTACGTATATTATCCCCAGTCTCACGTTGACTACACACCCCAGAAATACCCCTGGTGAACATTCATCATACAAACTGCATATCCCAGAAATACCAATATGGAACATCCATCATACAAACTACACAGCCAGGGATTCTGGAATAGTCATGGCCAGCATCTGTCTCACTGTCACTCCACAAAGTAGGTGTCACATAGGAAACACGGAGACTGATGGCATTGACTAAAAATGTCCTCTGGTGGCCTGAAACTTTGTGCCTGACCGTGACTCCAACAATACGAGCTCTTCCTTTGTGTTTAATAAAAGAGTATTTCAGTGTTTAAAAAAAAATGTATATGTCACATGCGCCACGAATACAAGTGTAGACCTTACAGTGAAATGCTTACTTACAAGCCCTTAACCAACAATGCAGATTTTTTTTTAAGTAAGTAAGAAACTATTAGCATTTTTTTTTTTTTTTACAAACTAAAGTAAGAAAAAAGTAACACAATAAAATAACAATAACGAGGCTATATACAGGGGGTATCGGTACCGAGTCAATGTGTGGAGAAAAAAAAGAGTGGCGTGAGTGGCCTCTGTAAATCTGGTCATAGGCTACAGTAAAATCAGTACTATAAGTCACTTTAAGGATAGTATCCTGGTCCAGAAAAAGCCTGTCAGACAGAGAACCCTGTAGGGCTCATCTAGGAGTATCAGTGAAACAGGGCCACACTCAAAACTTCCCATGTTGGAGAATGAGCTGTGTGAGGAATAGAGGCCAGTGTAATAATAGACATAATTAAACCTGGTCTGCTTTAGGCTACCAACGGCTCATCTAAAAGATGACTTCCCTCCAATCAAAAGTTTTAAATTATTATATTACTTCCTGCCAAGAGTGCCCACTTGATGGGCTGAGCCCAACTATTTTGTACCTAATTGGTTTTAGTTAATCGATTGATACCAACGTTTGTTTAATTAAACCCCGGGCTCAAGTGATTAGCAGGGCTCAAGGAATGAGGCTGAGCCATTCATCACAGGGACAAGAGCCATGCAGAAACCTGCGTCTCAGTGTGTGTACGTGTTAAACTTAGCGCTGATCGATTAGTGCTTTTTGAGGTCGGTTCGGTTTCGATTCGGTTTAAAAAAAATTGCCAACGTGTTCGATTTCGGTTTTGATTTTCCCCCTTTTTCTTCTTCACATAATACATGATGCATTATTTGGGTTGAATGTTGTATAAAATAATAAATAAAACAATGAATAAAAGCCCCATGATGGTAGTGACTGCCCATTACTGCTTATCACATATTAACCATCATTTATTCAACATTACTTTATTTGAATAAAATATTTTAGTTGTGTATATTACATATTTGTTTTAGTATGATGATGACTTTATTAGCTAATAAAATCAATGGTAGTGACTGCCCATTACTGCTTATTACTTATTAACAAACCATCCTTTATCCCATTACTTTATCACACTATTACTCAGGCAGTAGCAGCCACCATTATCTCTGTGCTCCCCAATGAGTCATCTTAATTAGGCTAGCTAGCTGGCTTTGCTGTCTGACAAAATCACTACTGTAGTCATCTTCAAAGTAGATAAGGCATACTTTCAAGACTGTTTATGCCAAATATCAATCAATTAGATGTATTGCCGGCTACCTCACAAGCAACTGCTTCTGTCTCTGTCCCTCCCTCATGTGGCGCTCTGCTGTCCCTTCCTCGGTCTGTCTTTCAAGAACACACACCGTATTATGGTCATTGTAGTTAATTACCACGTTTTCTGCTGTAAACTATGTTGAATATTTGCCTTTTGAAAACTACAAAGTCCTACAACAGCGCTTTGAGCTCACACAAAGAAAAAACATGAAATGGAATTCGAATAATTGAACCCACGTCAATGAATTAGTTTTATTAAAGCGAATAATATACAGACATTTTTGCTAATCATTCAGCACTAGTTAAATCTCAAGGCAATTTCAGCGTGATCAAGCTGAGAGCCATTTCAGTGGGTTTCAACATAAGATACATTTCAACGGGTTCAACCTGAGAGACATTTCAGTGGGTTCAACCTGAGAGACATTTCAGTGGGTTCTACCTGAGAGACATGTCAGTGTGTGTACCTGAATACATTTTAGTGTATGTACCTGAGAGATATTTCAGTGTGTGCACCTGAGAGACATTTCAGAGGGTTTAACCCATGAGACATTACAGGGGGTTCAATCTGAGAGACATTTCAGTGGGATTTGATTTGATTTGGTTCAACCCATGAGACATTTCAATGGGTTCAATCTGAGAGACATTTCAGTGGGTTTAACCTGAGAGACATTTCAGTGTGTGTTCAGTCATATGTTGTTAAACCTGATTGTTTAAAGCAGCAATCAGCAGTTGAAACAATAACAAAGCTGTAACGGTTGCTTTCCTCCTCTTCATCTGAAGAGGAGGAGTAGGGATCGGACCAAAACGCAGCGTTGTATGCAGACATAATGAATTTATTAAAGACAAGACGAAAAACACGAAAAAACACTTTGAAAAATTACAAACAACAAAACGACGTAGACAGACCTGAACTTGAGAACTTACAATATAACACGAAGAACAGGAACAGACTAACCAAACGAACGAACACGAAACAGTCCCGTGTGGTGCAACAGACACAGACACAGGAACAATCACCCACAAACAAACAGTGAGAACAGCCTACCTTAATATGGTTCTCAATCAGAGGAAACGTCAAACACCTGCCTCTAATTGAGAACCATATCAGGCAACACATTTAACCCAACATAGAAACACATAACATAGAATGCCCACCCCAACTCACGCCCTGACCAACTAAAGACATACAAAAACAAGGAAAACAGGTCAGGAACGTGACAAAAGCGTACTCCCTGCCACTGTTTTGTTAAAAAACTGAGGGATGGGACAGAGCTATGAATATGAGGACTGATCCTCCATGATATAAAAATTATAGTTTTAAACATGTTTTGAGGCCATACAGTGTTTGTTTACATTTACTTTCTTTACAAACATTGGACTAAAACAAGCTTATATTTTGGGTTCTGATGGGGTATGACAGTTGAACTAAGCTCACGAGGCATTTATAAGATATTCTTCAAGAACCAATGGGTAGATATAATGTATTTATAAGTCCAGAATTGGATATAGTAACTGCAGTTTGCCCCTTTAATGTTACTGCACCACAAGAGCAGCCCTCATCTAGTGTGGTGCACTTCATTGTGCTCCAGTCTATCAGCTAACCTTGGGTGACCCTGTTATTCTGTCATCCACAATGCATCAGGGCTGTGCCAGCCAGGACCTGACATCGGCATTCGAGCAGAGCTGCAAGGCCTGCTGGGAGGCTGGATCACGTGATCACCAGCTTCTGAGACACATCACATTCTAGAGAATAATAAATAAATAAGGAGATGGATGAATAAAATATGACTGTGCAGTCAACGCTGTTCATAGTCCAGTTAGACCAGACACATATGAAAAAGAAGGACAGCCGCACACTCTAGGAGCTCAGATGCAATAATTGAATAACCTAATAACCAACGTTTCAACCAGTAGCGTGCCGTGGGCCTGGCGCCTGGGCCTTCAGTGAGGTCCTACACAGTCCCACCCGAATTAATCCACCTGTTATTACCATCATTTAGATGCCATGGCTCTAGACACTATACATTTAGACAGAAACGCAGTATAACCAGGCGTTGCGTCACCTTGAAATTGACATTTTTTTCAGAGAATTGCAGGGGAAGAGTACAATACAGTACAGTTCAACTAATAGGCAAGAACATAGTCGAGTGCAACAGAGTTATATTAATATTCTTCTTCTATCCATTTCTGGTCCACAAACTTTGAGCTTTAAGTCCCCCCAAAAATAAATACAGTGTGTTCACTAAACAGCGCATTGTCGCACCCAAAGCAGTTTCACCGTGATGATAAAGACACATAACTATTCACTGAAAATAAAAGAAAACAAATAATTTGCAACATAGGCTATTTGCCATTTTATTTTGTTAATATATAGGCTATTTAATATTAACGAAATAAAATGCGAAACATACATTCACATTTAATAAAAAATAACATGCATTGTATGCCTACTCACCAAAGACTGATTATTAGACAGTTGCGTGCGCTTAGGGGATCGTGAGAAAAATGCTGCAAGGCCATTGAGGTTGGCAAAGAAGACCTTGCATTCTTTAAGCTTTGAGGCTCCTTGAGTCAGTACTAAATTTAGTCGATGTGCATAGCAGTGAATGAATAAGGCCATCGGTGCCCTCTCCTTAACTTTAGCCTGCACCCCATTGAGTCCAGATGCCATGACTGCTGCGCCATCAAAACACTGTGCCACAACTTTATCCAGACTACATTCATTTTCCTCCAAGAAACGGAAAATAAGAGCGGCAATGTCATCAGCTCGCTTGCCGCTTGTCACATCTTCAAACCGGATAAATCGCTCCTTGACTCCCGTGTCCGTCACATAACGCAGGACGAGTGAGAGCTGTAGCTCCACTCTGGTGTCCCCAAACGTTTTCAAAAGCACCATTGCTTGTAAGTGCCCAGCCGTACTTTGGTGTCTCGTTGCTGCCTTGGTTAGACAACTCAAGTTTGCAAAGCCAGTGTGGCTCCAAACACCAAATCGATCACTTGCAAATAATAGGCATTCCCAGCAGTACAGTTTGCAGTGCTTCTCGGAGCCTGTGAGCCATTGACAGCGCTCATAGTTGAAACTTTGAAAGTGGCGAACGAACGAACCCCTTTCCCGCCTGTGACAGGCTTTGTGGCGTCGGGCGACCTCTCCTTACAATGTCTAACTTTTCTTGAAAAGTTCGTCTTGAGAATGGCGTTATAATTATATCCTCGACCAAATCGATATCTTCTCCTCCTTCCGCCATTGTGGGTTCAAAAAACAGTAGAACGCGAATTAATTCGTTTATCAAATTTAGTTTCCTAGATCTGCATAGACCTGCCCATAGGACCTGCCTCTCAATATTGGTAATCCAATCAAAAGACGTGGACGCCCTACGCCTGCTAGCTGGCTCCTGTGTAACACTGGAGCCAGCCAGCAGGCGTACAATAGCCAACTCTAAAGCTGATTGGTTGACACAAAATTTTAATTTCCATTCACTTTAAGCTACAAGCGCCCGCACTGTTGATTCTGAAGGCCTGAGGGCAGATTTTAGACCCCTGGCAACACATGATGGCTGAATATGATTGGATAAAAGATCTAACGTAAAGACCAGCCCTCCAAATCTCAACCTGGGTCTGGAAGCAGTGCAACCAAGAGGAAAGCTATGAAATGAAGAGTATAACTCTTACTCTGGGGAATAATTTAATACATATTTGTGGGAAAATATATTTAAAAAAAAATTATATTCTGATGATGTTTAGGCCAGCAGAGAAGGCCTTGCAGGCCCTGACGGCCCACCACTGGTTTCAACAGACAAGCTGTCTTCATGACAAACACTGCAGGTCACTAGTTTATATAGTGTCAAAAGACACACACAGGTGTCTGTAATCATGGCCGGGTGTGGCCTGATATCATTGGTTAATTCTTAGACATAAATACGTACTGTTCACACCCTGCATGTGGATTCACCTTGTTTATCCCCACTGAACCTTGCTTTTCTTGCGTTCACTTCAATAGCAGAGTCAACAAGACCTGGAAGTGTGGCAATACCATACCCACTCTTACAGGTGTCTGTAATCATGGCCGGCTGTGGCTTGATATCATTGGTTAATTTACAAATATAAATAGAACATATAAAAACATAAATGGACCAGACATATACTCATAGGAGTAACACTCATGTATTCATTACACACTCACCCACAGTGGGCACACACTCATATAGGGCACACACACACACACACACACACTCTGAACATTAAATAATACTTAGCGGACCTCTTTATAATTCATCTGTGCACACACGAAGACCCATATGCTAGCCCCGGCCCGCTAGCTTTCTGAACGCCGTGCCTCCCGCTCGCCTAGCATAGTAACGACTACTGAACGGCTCCCTGACTCACCTATTGCTGCTCATTGGACCCGATGATCACTCGGCTACACATGCCTCTCTCTAATGTCAATATGCCTTGTCATCTGCTATTCCGGTTAGTTATCATTGTTTTATTTCACTATACACCCCTTAGTCCAGCTCAATATGACTAAGATAGCTCTTTTGTCACACACCCCACACATGGGGAGACCTCACCTGGCTTAACTGGTGTCTCTAGAGATGCAAGCTCTCTTATTGTCCCTCAAAGCCTAGGTTTACCCCCACGGTACTCACATCCTACCATACCCTTGTCTGTACATTATGCCCTGAATCTATTCTACCACGCCCAGAAATCTGTTCCTTTTATTCTCTGTTCCCAAAGGACTAGACGACCAGTTCTTATAGCCTTCAGCCATACCCTTATCCTACTCTTCCTCTGTTCCTCTGGTGATGTAGAGGTTAGCCCAGGCCCTGTAGCCCCCAGCTTCACAACTACTCCACAGGCACTCTCATTTGTTAACTTCTGTAACCGTAAAAGCCTTGGTTTCATGCATGTTAACATCAGAAGCCTCCTCCCTAAATTTGTTTTATTCACTGCCTTAGCACACTCCGCCAACCCTGATGTCCTAGCCGTGTCTGAATCCTGGCTTAGGCCACCAAAAAATCTTACATTTCCATCCCCAACTACAACATTTTCAGTCAAGATAGAACTGCTAAAGGGGGCGGAGATGCAAATCTACTGTAGAGATAGCCTACAGATTTCTGTCATACTATCCTGGTCTATGCCCAAACAGTTCGAGCTACTACTTATAAAAATCCACCTTTCCAGAAATAAGTCTCTCACTGTTGCCGCTTGTTATAGATCCCCCTAAGCCCCCAGCTGTGCCCCCACTTGCTTAAAGATGTCCACCATTGTTCCTGCACCCAAGAAAGAAAAGATAACTGAACTAAATGACTATTGCCCAGTAGCACTCACTTTTGTCATCATGAAGTGCTTTGAGAGACTAGTTAAGGATCATATCACTTCCACCCTAGACGCACCGCTCCAATAGAGCCACAGATGATGTAATCGCCATCGCACTGCACACTTCCCTATCCCATCTGGACGAGAAGAATACCTGTGAATGCTGTTCATTGACTACATCTCAGCCTTGAACACCATAGTACCCTCCAAGCTCATCAGTAAGCTCGGGGCCCTGGGTCTGAACCCCGCCCTGTGAAAATGGGCCATGGACTTCCTGACGGGTTGCCCCGAGGTGGTGAAGGTAGGAAACAACACCTCCACTATGCTGATCCTCAACACAGGGGCCCCACAAAGGTGTGTGCTCAGCCCCCTCCTGTACTCCCTGTTCACCCATGACTGTGTGACCATGCATGCCTCCAACTCAATCCTCAAGTTTGCAGACGACACAACAGTAGTAGGCTTGATTACCAACAACGATGAGACAGCCTACAGGGAGGAGGTGAGGGCCCTGGTGGAGTGGTGTCAGGAAAATAACCTCTCCCTCAACGTCAACAAAACGAAGGGGCTGATCGTGGACTTCAGGAAACAGCAGAGGGAGCACGCCCTCATCCATGTCGACAGGGACGCAGTGGAGAAGGTGAAAAGCTTCAAGTTCCTCTGTGTATATATCACTGACAATCTGAAATGGTCCACCCACACAGACAGTGTGGTGAAGAAGGCGCAACTACACCTCTTCAATCTCAGGAGGCTGAAAAACAATTGGCTTGGCCCCTAAGACCCTCACAAACTTTTACAGATGCACCAATGAGAGCATCCTGTTGGGCTGTATCACTGCCTGGTACGGCAACTGCACCGCCCGCAACCACATGGATCTCCAGAGAGTGGTGCGATCTGCCCAACGCATCACCAGGGGCACACTGCCTGCCCTCCAGGACACCTACAGCAACCGATGTCACAGGAAGGCCATAAAGATCATCAAGGACATCATCCACCCGAGCCACGGCATGTTCACCCCGCTATCAACCAGAAGGCGAGGTCAGTACAAGTGCATCTAAGCTGGGATCGAGAGACTGAAAAACAGCTTCTATCTCAAGGCCATCAGACTGTTAAATAGCCATCACTAGCCGGCCTCCACCCAGTACCCTACCTTGAACTTAGTCACTGTCACTAGCCAGCTACCACCCGGTCACTTAACCCTGCTCCTTAGAGGCTGATGCCCTATATACATAGACATGGAACACTAGACACTTTAATAATGTTTACATACTGTTTAACTCACTTCATATGTACTGTATATACTCTATTCTAATCAATGCCATCCTATTAAACTATTGCTGTACTGTATACTATTCTATCCTACGTATTGTACAGATATACTAAATATTCTATCCACGTACTTTCCATTTCTATACATCCATTCACATATCTATCTATCTATCTATCTATCTATCTATCTATCTATCTATCTATCTATCTATCTATCTATCTATCTATCTATCTATCTATCTATCTATATATCTATCTATATATCTATCTACACTATCTATCTACTGTATATTTATACTCTGGACTCCGACATTGCTCGTCCTAATATTTATATATTTCTTAATTCCATTATTTTATTTTTTAGATTTGTGAGTATTGTCGTGAATTGTTAGATATTACTGCACTGTTGGAGCTAGGAACACAAGCATTTCGCTACACCCGCAATAACATCTGATAAATATGTGTATGTGACCAATAGAATGTGATTTGATTTGAAACCACCTACGAAATGTGAAATGTGGCTTGAAATATCCGATTCCATGTGCTTTTTGGCTGTTCAGACTGCAGGAAAAAGAACAGATTCGAATCAGATATGCAAAAAAAGGGGTATTTGAGTCACTTCAAACTGCCAGTGTGAACAAGGCTTTAGAAAGAAACAGAGGAGAGAGAACGTGAAGGTGAACATCTGACTATCCCAGTTACGGGACGTGCCTTGTTATTTTGACAGTTTAACACTCCTCCTCCCTTAGTCCCTTGAGGGTCTGGTCCACTGCAGCAGATAAAAGCAGCTAGTATTTCACTATATGATTACATACAGTATTTGACCAGAAAGAGCTGGAAATAGGACAGCCTATTGGATTTCCCATTCAGGGTAATGTGATTGGGGGAGTGTTGTGGGGGGTTTCCAGACATCTGGCACAGGGGAGATGTCATCCATGTTTCTGCATTAGCAGCCTGAATGGTTTATTGAGACATCTTTGCCACTGTACTGCCACTGAAGGTGAGCGCCAGCCGCCTGGCCACTGCCGTCCTGAGGGGTGTGTGTGTGAGCATTCCCAGTCAGAACATCTCTATGTGCTTTAACAAGATAGAGAAAGATAAAGAAAGAGAGAGAGAGAGAGCGAGAGAGAGAGAGAGCGAGAGAGAGAGAGAGAGAGAGAGAGACAGCGCACAGGGTTTTGGGACAGAGGGGGATGTGGCAGGCTGGAATCACACGAGGGGAAAGTCAAACAAATTAGGAGTGAGGGGAGCAGCGACCCAGCTGCAGCACACGCCTAATGGGGGATAGTACTGTGTGTGTGTGTGTGTGTGTGTGTGTTTGTGTGTTAGAGCAGGGTTGGAGAGTAACTGATTACTGTACATGTAATCGTTTGCATGTAATCCGATTACAAAAAACGTGACTGTAATCACTACATTACAACAAAAACATATTGTAATCGGATTACAGACACTTTTGAAAAACTAGATGATTACTTCTTGGATTAATTTTGAATTCAGAAAGGATGTTTGTGGAAAAATATGAATTGACACCTTTCTGTTTTCTCAATGACATTCAATTCAGCTTTTAAAAAAGGTGAAAGTTAAATAAGTGAGTCTGACCACAAGTCAGACACCACTATGATGACACACCAAATGCATTTGATGGATCCTTTTTGTTTTCTTATAATCCACTTAAGGGGATAGTAACCTAAAAATAACTGGAAGTAATCAGTTACTGATTAACATTTTTGACAGGTAACCAGTAACTGATTACATTTAAAAAGCCTACCCAACCCTCTGTGTGTGTGTGTGTGTGTGTGTGTGTGTGTGTCGCACGCATGTATTTAGATCATCCAAGAAATACAGATCTGATATAACCTAAACACACACACAAATACACACACACGAGGTTTTTAATAAGAAGTGACCTCACACAGAAAGGCTTACTTAGCTCATCCCCACACACACACACACACACACACAACACACACACACCACCACACACACACACACAACACACACACGACACACACACACACACACAGCACACACAAACACACACACACAACACACACACAGAACCAACCGCTCTCCCCCACAAGACACACACACACACAACCCCTGACATAAATCGTGCTACTCATCTACTATTCTCTCTCTCCTTCATTTCTGTCTTGCAGCTGCAGAAGGGAATGTATTTTTCACTCTGACTCCTATCTACCCTCTCTTTCCTCCCCCTTTCTTCCACAAACCTGGGGTTGTTTTGAGTGTTCCAGTCCCAGACCCATCATATCCAGTACTACTTCTACTATGCAACCAGAGACATTCTCTAACAGGCCTCTATGGAACCACTAAGCCTGGGGAACTAGCATTCCTCTCCAGCTGATGGAGCTAATAGGCATTTAAGCATGTTCGAAAAGCATGTTGAATGCAGAACAATTCACACACCCACGCAAGCACACACACGCGCAAGCACAAGCCCACACACACTCACACACACGCGCGCACACACACTAGGCTGGACAATAGAACAAGTTAAAATTCATCCAAGGCTGAAAAATGGCAAAAGAACATTGACTAAGCTGGAACACTAGCACGAGCCCATAGCAAATTAATGGAATTGAACGTTCGCAGAGCCTGTTTTGACTGGAGTGATGCTTAGAATTCCATTTCTCCTAAATGGCACACAAAAAATGTATCCCTTTTTATTTTACCACTACAATCTGTTCATCGGACAACACTGGAAAACAACAACTTGTGTAGAAAGTAAACATCCTCGATGGTGTCAACTGTGCTATTGTCTGCCTAATGAGAAAGTAGGGAAAAATGAGAACTTCTTACTATTTCTGGTCTAGTGATTGATGACAAACGAGCTTGCTGCCCAGACTAACATAATTACTAAGAGGAGATTATCCTGATTAAAATGGTGCCTGACTTGAAAAAAACTAAACATACAAATTGTGAGATATTTGGCGAAATAGACCGGCATGCCTCTACATAGGAAAACAATGGGGGGAGCTCAGCGTTCCAAGGGGGAAAAGTATTTTGGGGCTAGCATTTGATGACAACCGAGCTCGCTGCCCAGACTTAAATAATTAGAAAGAGGATATTCTCATGATTTAAAATGGGTCGACTTGAAAAAATTTAAATATACACATTGCGAGATATTTTGCGAAATAGACAGACATGCCTATATTTCCCCTAAGGAACACAATGGGACGACCTCAGAGTCCCATGAGTCATTTTTTGTTGTTGTTTTACATTTTAACAGTAAACAATGTGAGCAGGTCTCATTGCCAACAAGAGCGAAGCAGGCATTGTGACGTTGAACAATAAGCTGGGAATAGAACGTCCGGAAGGCGAGTTGGTGCCACGGTGCTCTATAGAACTAATAGGAGCTGGCAGGGTGAAAAATGCACTAAAATAAGGCCTGTTTTTTCGTGATTACTTCAAAAAGACGGCAAGCAGCTGGAAATATGTTGATATTTATGAAACTGGTTCCGGGCAGATGCAATGAACTAGTTTTTATCAGAAAAAAAGCGTTGTTAAAAATTTCATGTGTCCAGCCTACACACACACACATGCACACACACACTGCTTTGGTTGTGCAGGGAGATGCAGCTGCACAGATTCTCTCATTACTGTAGCCATCCCATAAAAGGCATGGGAGCTAGCAGCTAGCAAGCCCTGTGAACGTAACTTATCACAGATACCTGCTGTAGGGAGAGACCACCCAGAGCCCAGCTAGACCGACTCAGACAGGCACAGAACAGACATGAGCCTCTATGGAGCAGAGAAATAGACGAATGCTGAAGGAGATAGTGACACAACTGGACTGAGGGCTGAGTTGAGGATGGAGAGAGACATTAGCGAGAGAAAGAAAGAAAGAAAGAAAGAGAGAGAGAGAAGAAGAGAGAGAGAGAGAGAGAGAGAGAGAGAGAGAGAGAGAGAAGAGAGAGAGAGAGAAGAGAGAGAGAGAGAGAGAGAGAGAGAGAGAGAGAGAGAGGAAGAGAGAAGAGAGAGAGAGAAAAAACAAGGAATAATGATACCACGAAGGGATGGAGCGGCTGAGTCACTGTCCACTGTTGATAAACATACTAATAAAAACACAACCTTCAGGGTGTGTGTGTGCATGTGCGTGCATGTGTGTGTTAGCAGAGCTGGACAGCGGGATGGCAGGTCCCCTGGTCTCTGGCCTCCTCTCTCTTTCAGACAGAAAAGAGACAAAGACAGCTCACTCCCAAGGGGCAGGAGTTGCAACAATCAAATGGAATGTGACAGACGGAGCACACAGTTATCGATTGCACTCCAGCTAGCATCACAACCTCTCTCTCCTCTGTTCTTCTCTCAGATAGTACCTACCTACAGCTGTCTTCTCTCCTCTTTGATTGCACCCTACATATCCTCTCCTCACACACACCCTCTTCCCTTTTAAAATGCTAGCTCCATTTATCTTCTCCCTCCTCCCCACATACACACACACAGCTCTGCAGCCAAATAAATGATGTCAAGCTCGGGAAGACATCTAATCCATAATGCCCAGTGATGTAAGACATACAGGCGGGTCTCTGGTGGTTAGAACCACAGTACAAGTCCTGTTTCCCTGAGTCATGGACCATAGCACTTGTACCAACGGTGGGTCCCATGGGAGGATGATGGGAACAGAAGGGGTGGAGAGTGATAGAGGAAGGGAGGTGTGTGGAGCAAGAAAGACAAATAAATGAAAGAGAAAGGAGAGAAGGTATCTCGTCATTTAATTGGGTTGAATTGTATTGCTGATTTAGCTACATTATTGCTAGTCAGGCAATGAAGGATAATCACCTTTAAATAAATTGAAAGGAAAGGAAAGGTAAGTGAGTATGTGTATGTCTCTTGCTCATAGACAGAGACATGGTGCCAGGAAAACTATGTGCCTTTGTGTGTGTGTGTCTCTGGGTGATTAGTTCAAGAGGAGCAGAGACAGCAATGTTTTCATAAACACTCAACACCCAGGAATTAGCATATAGAGGTCAACCTGAACAGAGAGGAGAGAGTGGGAGGGGGGGTGAGGAAAATAGGACTGTGTGTGTGGGTGTGTGTGTGTGTGTGGTGTGTGTGTGTGTGTGTGCGTCGTGTGTGTGTGTTGTGTGTTTGTGTGCGTGCGTGCGTGATAGAGTGTGTGTGTGTGTGTGTGTGTGTTGTGTGTATTCATGTCCTCTGGTACAATGTGATTCACAAACATGTTCTCCACTCTGCTCTGCTACTCTACAGGCCAGGTTATTTATGCCTGTGTTAGACTAGGGGAGACACAACACTGTCACACACACACAAGACAGAATCTGCTAAGAAATACTCATACATATATAGTACAGATGGCCCCTTAGTGGAATATAATTAATATATGAATTCATAAAACATTTTGTTCAACCCTTAAGACATCAAATATACAAACATGCAACCCTCTTAGTAGACACTCATATAAATCAGAAATGTGTCACCTTCCCAAATCAGAATGGCAACACACTCACAACACACTAATTTGTACACTGCAAATTAACCGCAAGAATCCCAAACAGATATAGTATTTGACAAAAACAGAATCATTTCAAACCTTGATTACATTGGGATACGATCACATATCCCTCTTTATTTATGCATGAGAATACTTACAAACAGATTTCCTAAATAAAAATAACTTTGAGCACATTTCCTGGTGATTTTACAGTCTTTTATGTCTAAGAGCGAAATATATATACTGAACAAAAATATAAACGCAACATGCAACAATTTCAAAGATTTTACTGAGTTACAGTTCATATAAATTAATTAGGAACTAATCTATGGATTTCACATGACTGGGAATACAGATATGCATCTGTTGGTCACAGATACCTTAAAAAAAGGTAGGGGCATGGATTAGAAAAACATTCAGTATCTGGTGTGACCACCATTTGTCTCATGCAACACATCTTCGCATAGAGTAGATCAGGCTGTTAATTGTGGCCTGTGGAATGATGTCCCACTCCTCTTCAATGGCTGTGCGAAGTTGCTGGATATTGGCGGGAACTGGAACATGCTGAGCATCCCAAACATGCTCAATGGGTGACAAGTCTGGTGAGTATGCAGGCCATGGAAGAACAGGGACATTTTCAGCTTCCAGGAATGTATACAGATCCTTGCAACATGGGGCCATGCACTATCATGTTGAAACATGAGGTGATGGAGGCGGATGAATGGCACGACAATGGGCTTCAGGATCTCGTCACGGTATCTCTGTGCATTCAAATTGCCATCGAAAAAAATGCAATTGTGGTTGTTGTCCGTAGCTCATGTCTGCCCATACCATAACCCCACCGCCACCATGGAGCACTCTGTTGACAACGTTGACATCAGCAAACCACTCGCCCACATGACACGATGCACGTACGTGGTCTGCGGTTGTGAGACCGAATGGACGTACTGCCAAATTCTCTAAAACTACTTTGGAGGCGGCTAATGGTAGAGAAATTAATATTAAATGATCTGGCTCTGGTGGACATTCCTTCAGTCAACATTCCAATTGCACGCTCCCTCAACACTTGAGACATCTGTGGCACTGTGTTGTGTGACAAAACATTTACGGTGGCCTTTTATTGTCCCCAGCACAAGGTGCACCTGTGTAATGATCATGCTGTTTAGTCAGCTTCTTGATATGCCACACCTGTCAAGTGGATGGATTATCTTGGCAAAACAGAAATGCTCACTAACATGAATGTAAAGACATTTGTGCACAAAATATGTGAGAAATAAGCTTTTTGTGTGTATGGAACCTTTCTCGGATCTTTTATTTCAGCTCATGAGACATGGGACCAACACTTTACATGTTGCGTTTATATCTTTGTTCAGTGTATATGTATTTTTGCTCCGAAAATTTGGGGGGCAAAATAAAATCACCTGCAGGCCAGATTTGGCCCACGGGCCACCTATTGGGGAACCCTGCTATACAATGTAGTTTTACTATAACTAGGACCATGTGAACTTATAGTATATTTAAGCAATAAGGCACGAGTTGGTGTGGTATATTGGCCATATACCATAAACCCCCGAGATGCCTTATTGCTATTGTAAACTGGTTACCAATGTAATTAGAGCAGTAAAAATAAATGTTTTGTCATACCCGTGGTATACGATCTGATAAACCACAGCTCTCAGCCAATCAGCATTCAGGGTTTGAACCACCCAGTTTATAAAAGTTATTATGGTTAGGTCACACGGTCAGGGCAAACCAGCTTCCCCTGATTCATCTTAGAGAGCTTGGCATAACTTTGCCATCTCATTCACAGCTCCTCCTGCTAAAGTTAGTACATTAAAGTTAAACTATTCTGTCAGCAGTTGACTGCCTGGTGGATGAACATTCATCCTGATTATCCAGTGCAGAGCTGAGGGAAGGATGGATGGAGGAGTTAGAAATAGAGACGGGTAGAAACAGTCGACTAATCGTTCTCTGACTGCGGCAGGGATTATCTATAGGGCTCTCCCAGGCTGGCCCCAAAATCCATATGAATAAAGACAGAACACCACTCCTCTCCTCCTTCCATCTATTAACATAAATAGAGGTCAGAGGTCAATAGAACTCCATAACTGCTGCACCTCTCCAGAAACGTTGCCTCTCAGCGCCATGAACGAAAGAAGAAGAAAAAGGAAGAAAGGGCCTGAAGTGCAGCAATCCTCCCATGTAAGGTATGTGATAATGTATTCTGCCTTTGAAAGTGAGGATGTCAAAGAAAACTTCCAGAGAGAGAAAAAAGGAGGAGAAAGTAAATTGAACATGTCAGTGTGGAGATTAGGGGGATAATCCCAGAGGGGATAGAGGAGCGCTGACTCGACGAAAGGTGCATTTTTGCTAGTTAGAGAGAAAGTGAGTGAGAGAGAGAGAGAGAGAGAGAGAGAGAGAGAGAGAGAGAGAGAAAGAAAGAGAGAAAGAGAGAGAGAAAGACATAGCACAATTTTGGCTGCCAGTAACAGTGTTCTGGGTGTGTCGAGGTGTGTTAGCGAGGATGATGCTAGCGCTAACCTAGCCCCAGCATCAACAACAACAGTAGTGCCGCAGTGCTGGTCCCTGTGCCAGGCTTGGCTAATCTAATATCCTCTTATTTTCATACTGTTGTTTACAGCTCTARGGMGCWRTGTGKGTGTGTGTGTGTGTGTGTGTGTGTGTGTGTGTGTGTGTGTGTGTGTGTGTGTGTGTGTGTGTGTGTGTGTGTGTGTGTGTGTGTTTGTGCGGTTTTGGACCTCTCTGACCTAGAGTGGACCAGACCTGAACTGAGTCCATCACTGTCTGTGAGAACAGTAAGCCAGTGCAGCTCAGACACCAACGCCTCAGGGACTGAAGACTACAGCTCTGGACTGCAGCATATTCATTACAGCTTTGATTAGACACAAGTCATCTAGTGACATGATCACCAGTGAGTTTAGACAGGGGTTGTTTGAGTATCACTAACACTATAGCTCTGATGCCTATTAGGGCTGGGGGAGAGTCTTTGGTACAGCGTCGTCTCTCTCTCTTAGTCTCTCCACTTTCTCTCTCTCTCTCTTTCTCTCTCTCTTAATTCCCCTTACCCTGCTTCTTTCCTCTTCTCCCCTCCAGTGTAACTAACTGTCTGTTGTTATTATTGGAGAAGCAGATAGATGATAAGAGGCTGTTCCTTCCCATCCTGGTAGCAGTACTGTCTGCTCCACTGTGGTGTTGCGCTGTGGTCATCCTTACTGACACACCCTTACTGGGACTATTCTCACTTCTCTATCTACCTCCACTTAGCAACAGCATCCCAACCATCAAAACCCTCTCTCTCTCTCTCTATCTACTGTCTCTCCCTGATTTGCTCCATGATTGTGTGAGGCCAGGGGATATAGGCTATAAAAAATGATCAATGTTTGCTGCCATGGAAAGTTCATTCTGATGCAGAGAAGGAGGGAGAGGATGGAGAGGAAGCGACGGAGAGGAGTAGAGATAGTGAGTTATGGGGAGATGGAGAGAGAAGGAAGAGGAGGAGGGAGATAGAGAGAGGAGGGAGAGAAAGGCAGGGGGAGGAGAGTTGGAGAGAAGATGGATGGAGATAGGAGGGAGGAATTGCAGGGGAAGGAATGCGAGAGGGAGAGATGAGGGGGTTGTAGCTTAAGATTTTCACTGCAGTAAAACACACTCCCTCCCAGTTATACACCCCAGAGGATGCATTAGCACTGCAGCTTGACACCCCAAGCCCAGCCAATCACAATTCAGGTAAAACACAGCCAATAAGCAATCAGCTCCAAACTCAGCTACAAGCTCAACACAACACAGTTCACCCAAAACAAACTCAATCAGCACAAGCCATCCAAAACCAGCCATTCACGGTGCACAAACATCAACCAAGCCTGCTTTTACTCCCCTAGCAAGAGTTTATCCAGTTTGAGGACAAAACAATAAACCACTTAACATCCATTCTAATTAGGGGTTACAGCTGGGTAGGGCTGGGTGGTATACGTATTTTACTATATACCGGTATTGATGCACGGACCGGTTTGGGTTTTTATGTTACCTTCAATAATGGTATTTGAATGTTTGGTTTGTTATGTGATATGCCGTGTGTAACGTCCATTTTTATTGTTTACACCGCTACTTGAGTCATCCCTCTCCGCTCTCTCGCTCTCTCTCCATGTCACTTTCCTCACAGACCTAGCTCCGCCCCGTCACTCAATGAGCTCATTTGTTTTTGCTTGACCACGAGAACAATATGCAACAATGTTGATGACAACGATGTTGTTTCCACTTTGCTTCTTAATATAAATCCATAAGTGTTCTATAATTACACTATTAGTTTGCGTTTCTTACATCTGCAAACAGCTAGTTTGTCTTTTCTTAGCAAGTTTTAGCTAAATTGTGTTAGCCGCTAATGCTAATCGCTAGTTAGCTGGCTATCGTCCCTACTGCCTCTGATCTGGAAGACTCACTAAACACATGATTTGTGTTGGGGTGTGCCCCTGGCTATCCGTAAAGAAAAAAGAAAATGGTGCCATCTGGTTTACTTAATATAAGGAATTTTAAATGATTTATACTTTTACATACAGAAAACATAAAATACCGTCAAATACTGTCATACTGTCAAAAATGTGAAAAATATAGCTAGGGCATGTACTTCTCTGTTACTAACACTCCCTGGAGACTTGACAGCAGTCTCTGTACCAGAGACTGGTGGGAGGAGCTATAGGAGGACAGGCTTATTGTAATGGCTGAAATGAAATTAATGGAATAGATCAAACATGTGGTTTCCATATGCTTGATGTGTTTGATACCATTCCATTCATTCCATTACAGCCATTAATGAGCCCGTCCTCCTATAGCTCCTCCCACCAGCCTCCGCTGATCTGTACAGACTGAGAGCCATAAAAACAGCCTCCTCTATCCATCCTTTCCTCTATCCCTCCATCTGTCCACCTGTCCCTGTACCTCAGCCCCAGGTACACAGCACACAGTCATAAAGCTCACTGGGGGAGGTGAGATGGCTAGAGGAGGCCACTTTACACAGCACACAGCTCTCCTATATAGGCCATCTCTCTCACCTGCCTGCTTTTTAACAGGTGCTGAGCAAACAATCACTTCCACCCAGGGCAGCCGAAACTACTGAGCAGCACTAATACCAACCAGACCAGCCAAGACTAGAGCACCACACACTGTTTACAGGTCAACTATAAAACATCCCTGGGCAGGGGTTGATATTAATGGTTGCCCAACAATAGGGCAGGTGGAATGTGCTTTGCGGCTGCACAATAATGGAAAACTGTAATTTAAGCAGTAATTTTAGGTATTATCAAAAGTAATAAAAAAATGCATCAGACTTTAAATGATGGTGCATTTTGGGAAAATTGCTGTATTTCGAATGGTACTGTAATTCCACCCCACAGAATACAGTACCATACCATATCTTTGGGGCACCAAAAGCCTTTTGAACACTAGTGGGTGCATGGTATTGTTGTTTCAGATGCATTAACATATTTTGAGGTGTGAGTAAATGGCTATATTTGTTGCACCCGTGAAGGAGAACGCTGTACCAATTTAAGGCTTCTAGAAGTGCAAGTGGTAAAAAACACCAAATATTCAATAATATACTGTCATGTGTAAACACTTTACCAAGCAGCCAACCTACTAATCCCTTGTGATTACAGTAAAATACTGTAAAAAAATAAATACAAACCCTCCCCTCAATACATTTCATTATTCATTCTTCCATTCATTCATTCCGATTACGGTAGCATTTACTTTTTTACATTATAATACTGTAAATTGTATGGTATTGTAGTGTGTGTCATTACACAGTACTTGCTTTCATACCGTATTTATATTACAGTAGGTGTACTGTAATATGAAATACAGAATTTTACATTCCACCGAGCTGCCTGTACGCTACTGTTAAATTCAAAGTTACCCCTTTACAGTGTGCCCATACGGCCAGGTGAAATTTTGTCCACCAAAAATTGAAATTGTCCTGAAGACAACGTTATTATGCAATGACTAGTGTTCCATTTGTACACGTGCATTAGCTAAGCACAACAAAAAGAAAACAAGCCAAGCATCACACAGTTCTTCTCCATAAATTCCCTTTCCCCTTGGTGTCTCGCTCACTCAACTACGTTCCGATTGCTCCCTACACACAGGCGGATGCCTTTAAAACACACACGGAAATAAATCCCTATAAAATGTATCTAAATGATGGGATACATGAGTCACATTCCTTGCCAAATGATGTGGATGGGGGGATGCTCCCTCTGCTGTTTCCTGAAGTCCATGATCATCTCCTTTGTTTTGTTGACTTTGAGTGAGAGGTTATTTTCCTGACACCACACTCCGTGGGCCCTCACCACACTCAGAGGGCCCTGGATGTGGCATCGATATGAGTCAGAAACATTCATTCTAGTGTCAAACTGACTACAAAGTGTAAATAGGATTATTTGGGTCATAAAGTCAGTCTTGTCTAAAACAAGTAAATTAATTTGCTTGCAGTTGTTTTGGTACCGGCTGCCTCTCACGGCTAAATCATCTCAAGACAAAAGTGACGTAATTAGCACGTGGAGTAATGAGTAGGATTCTGTGTATTCACGTGCAAAGGTTATAGCTTTTGATAAAACGCTTTATCTGCCTTCACATATATTTTATGGAAAATAGATTATGTATGTTTCTGGACGATGCACCGTGCTGCCTTGACCGAGCGGCGCAGATTACTGTTCAATTTGAGAAAGGCGGTTCTCACTCACCGATTTTTCGAACAGTGCCCCACCGCTATGCCTAATCGAATCCGCCCATTGAAGGGTCTCCGGTTTGCAACTACCAGTGGTGGTAGTATAACCAGAGATACTCGAATATAATGACCTCTCTGGTATAATTTAGCTACCGATTTTAGATAATGGCATTGTTGGTTATGTAAGTAGCTATCTTTTAATAAAGCGAGGCTAGCTAACGTTTTAGCTAACATTAGCATAGCTAGCTAGCTATGCTAATGTTAGCTAAAACGTTAGCTATGTTAGCTACTTACATAGCTAGATAACTAGCTAGCTACTTTATTACAATTTAGTTAGGTTGTAGCTAGATACTGCTGGTTATGTAACGTTATCATTTGATAAAACTACCGAGGCAGGCTAGACTACTTGTCGGATTTGCAAGTTAGTTCGTAGGTCATACAAGTGTATTCTGTATTGTCTAGGGCAAAACGAAATAATTGATGTAGCTAACTCATGTCTTGAGTCTGAAAAATACAGAGACCTAGGAGCAACAAACCGTAACAGCGTGACCAGCCTGAATCTAATCCAATTAATCTGTAAAGCATATAACTAGGGTTTCCACCGCCACAAAGTCAAAACTGGCTGTGTCGTAGAAGTTCATGAAAACTAAAATGTGCTTTTTGGTCTTAATTTAAGGTTAGGGTTAGACACAAGGTTAGCTGTGTGGTTAAGGTTAGCTATACATTAAATGTTAAGGAGATACATTGTAGAATTAGGTGGCCTGTATGACTTTGTGACTGTAGTAACTAGTGACGGCCTAGAATTAGCTTGACCCGAGTTACTGCCCCGATGACACGAACGGCTTCATCAACAACGGTAATGTGTGTTATGTGAAAATTTGTATAAAAAAATAACCGGTTTGATAAACTAGTAGGCTAATTACTCAGCCAAGCAGATACCTGAGTAGTCATTTAGATTGTGAATTGCATTATCAAAAATCTTTGTCCTTTCTTTATAACAAAATGCATTTTACCACTATAAATGGAACAGGGAGTACACTTGAATCACGTTGGTGACATTTGACATGGTCAAAAGTCAAAACAGTTTCAAGTTTTGTCCCAATTCACCTTCATAACCTATGAACCAGCCTGATCATGATATCAGAGGTGAAATAGAAAGGTGAATGCAGCAACCAAGTTGGTTCATCCATGCTAATAATAACTACCATTGATAATGTAATTAGTGCTCTTTGCGTGTGACCAACCAGTATCTTTGATGAGGGGCCAGGAGCTGATCTATGCTGGCATGCCCATCAATGAGGCGCTGGCAATGACCTGACCTTACCTCCAGGCTGCTCACCAACAGTCATCGATGGGGAGACCAGAATTAGGTAGGTTTAGTCTGACCTGTTCAAACTGCAATACAGTGTATGTTTGTCAGATATCACCTATCCTAACTACCATTAGTAATAGAACAGTGACTACATATGTACATTTACATTTTAGTCATTTAGCAGACACTCTTATCCAGAGCAACTTACAGTAGTGAGTGCATACATTTCCATACTGGTCCCCCATGGGAATCAAACCCACAACCCAGGCGTTGTAACCATCATGCTCTACCATCTGAGCAACACAGGTCCGCTATGTGCACATGTATTCACAGATACATCTATGGAGCACTTGGAGACTTGCAAGATGATGTGATGGAATCCTGACCGACAGACAGGCTTGATACTGACGTCTCTGAATGGAGAGAGACCTGGCACTCAGCATAACATTTTTACTGGACTCAACTTTCACTTCTATTGTCTTTTTTTATTATTGAATTGAATGGTATCAGTCAATATGGGGAGGGAGAAACCCTGTGTATTTCTGCACCATGTTCAGGGAACTCCTGTTGTATACAGGACACTACACAGTAAGGTATGACCACTACCGTTAATTAACATAAACACGTTTAGCATCTCCAGGCATACAAGCTGGTGATGCGCGCCTTTTGTATATCTACATTTCAAAAAGTTAATTAAATCAACTTAATATACACCATCACAATAAATCCATTATTTATTTTAGGCAGGTGTAAAGAAACATTATGATATGAAGAATTTTCTTCAGAAGAACAGAATAGGAGTTGGCCTACTGTGTGTTATCTGGCTATGAGCCATGCCATAACATTAGGCTTGTTCATTTAGCAAACAAGATATGCTTTTACTATAAGTCCCATGCCATTATTTTATATTATATGATTTCATAGTAAGAAGAATTTGATTGAACTTAGCTGAATAAAATAGAAAGGATATGTGCACATATCTACCCCCAAGCCATAAGACTGCTAAACAGTTAATCAAATGGCTACCCGGACTATTCGCATTGATCCCTTTTTCACGCTGTTGCTACTCACTGTTTATTATCTATGCATAGTCACTTTACCCCTTCCTACATATACATATTACCTCATTTACCTTGACTTACCTGTACCCCGCACATTGACTCGGTACTGGTATATAGTCTCGTTATTTTAATTTTTATTGTGTTACTTTTTTAACTTTATTTTATTTTGTATTTATTATTTAAGCAAATATTTTCTTACTTAATAAAAAAAACTGCATTGTTGGTTAAGGACTTGTATGTAAGCATTTCACAGTAAGGTCTACACCTGTTGTATTCGGTATATGTGACAAATAACATTTGATGTGATTGGATTTGATTTGTAAAAGTCAGCATTTGAAAAGTCATCATATGCCCTAGATTTAGTGTTCTTTTGCAACTTTAGTTGTGAATGATACAAACCTTAGAATGTCTTAGAAATCAAAACATACACTATGTACACAAAAGTATGTGGACGCCCCTCCAAATGATTGGATTCGGCTATTTCAGCTACATCTGTTGCTGACAGGTGTATAAAATTGAGCACACAGTCATGCGATCTCCATAGACAAACATTGGCAGTAGAATGGCCTTACTGAAGAGCTCAGTGACTTTCAACGTGGCACCGTCATGGAAGCAACGTCAGCACAAGCACTGTTTTTCGGGAGCTTAATGAAATGGGTTTCCATGGCCGAGCAGCCTAAGATCACCATGCGCAATGCCAAGCGTCGGCTTGGTTTCTCTAATGACTGCCTCGCCTGGTTCATTAACTACTTCTCAGATAGTGTGTCAAATCGGAGGGCCTGTTGTCCGGACCTCAGGCAGTCTCTATGGGGGTGACACAGGGTTTAATACTCAGGCCGACTCTTTTCTCAGTATATATCAATGATGTCGCTCTTGCTGCGGGTGATTCTTTGATCCACCTCTACGCAGACGACACCATTCTGTATACATCTGGCCCTTCTTTGGACACTGTGTTAACAAACCTACAATCGAGCTTCAATGCCATACAACACTCCATCCGTGGCCTCCAACTGCTCTTAAATGCTAGTAAAACTAAATGCATGCTCTTCAACCGATTGCTGCCCACACCCGCCCGACTAGTATCACTACTCTGGACGGTTCTGACTTAGAATATGTGGACAACTATAAATGCCTAGGTGTCTGGCTAGACTGTACACTCTCCTTCCAGACTCATATTAAGCATCTCCAATCCAAAATTAAATACTTGACTTCGGCGATGTCATTTACAAAATGTAATTTACAAAACTTTACTCAGCAAATTGGATGCAGTCTATCACAGTGCCATCCGTTTTGTCACCAAAGCCCCATATACTACCCACCATTGCGACCTGTGTGCTCTCGTTGGCTGGTCCTCGCTACATATTCGTCGCCAAATCCACTGGCTCCAGGTAATCTATAAGTCTTTGCTAGGTAAAGCTCCACCTTATCTCAGCTCACTGGTCACCATAGCAACACCCACCCGTAGCACGCGCTCCAGCAGGAATATTTCATTGGTCATCCCCAAAGCCAACACCTTCTTTGGCCGCCTTTCCTTCCAGTTCTCTGCTGCCTGTGACTAAAACGAATTGCAAAAATCGCTAAAGTTGGAGACTTTTATTTCCCTCACCAACTTTAAACATATGCTATCTGAGCAGCTAACCGATCGCTGCAGCTGTACATAGTCCATCTGTAAACAGCCCACCCAATTTACCTACCTCATCCCTTTACTGTTTTTATTTATTGACTTTTCTTCCCTTTTGCACACCAGTATCTCTACTTGCACATGATCATCTGATGATTTATCACTCCAGTGTTAATCTGCTAAATTGTAATTATTCGCTCCTATGGCCTATTTATTGCCTACCTCCTCATGCCTTTTGCACACAATGTATATAGACTATTTATTTATTTTTTCCTACTGTGTTATTGACTTGTTTATTGTTTACTCCATGTGTAACTCTGTGTTGTTGTCTGTTCACATTACTATGCTTTATCTTGGCCAGGTCGCAGTTGTAAATGAGAACTTGTTCTCAACTAGCCTACCTGGTGAAATAAAGGTGAAATAAAAATAAAATAAAAAAATGACTGGAACGAATTGCAAAAATCACTGAAGTTGGAGACTTATGTCTCCCTCACTAACTTCAAGCATCGGCTGTCAGAGCAGCTTACCGATCTCTGCAGCTGTACACAGCCCATCTCTAAATAGCCCATCCAACCACCTACCTACCTCATCCCCATATTTATTTTAGTTTTTTTCTGCTCTTTTGCACACCAGTATTTATACTTGCACATCCTCATCTGCACATCTATCACTCTAGTGTTAATTGCTAAATTGTAATTACTTCGCCACTATGGCCTATATTTTGCCTTACCTCTTTACTTCATTTGCACACACTGTATACAGATTTTCTATTGTGTTATTGACTGTATGATTGTTTATCCCATGTGTAACTCTGTGTTGTTGTTGTTTTTGTCGAACTGCTTTGCTTTATCTTGGCCAGGTCGCAGTTGTAAATGAGAACTTGTTCTCAACTGGCCTACCTGGTTAAATAAAGGTGAAATAAAAAGAAATACATTTAAAAAATCAACATTTACAACACGTTTAAACTTTCAGTCCGGTAGAAGATCGAATTTCGCTACCCCTCCCTATTGATGATGGGGACTAAAACAGTTGGGCTGCTGGAACAGTGTAATGACGATATTATATAGCACACTTGATATTTTTACATTAACATTACATTTTAAATAAAGATAAATTCATTATTAGGCTTATATACAGGATGTGATCATTACTTTATTTTATAACTTTAACACACACTTTAATCCGTTTCAACAGACGTCTGACTGAATAAGGAAATGCCTTACATAATATGCATGCAAGTAATGTAGAAAAAGTGTTCTGACACATTCAAACAATGGGTTGAAATGAAAGGTCCATTACATTTGAACCATTTGTTTATGTAACATACCATTACATTTTTTGGTAAAACATTGCCTGAGCGCTTCATGTCAACCCCTCCTGGGTTTCTTATTAATGGTGCTGCAGGGCTTGTCATAGAGCATTAGGAATAGGCTGTTTCTGTTAAGTAGGGAAGCTATTGTGGCGTTTAATAAAAAACACTGAAGACTTTCCATAGATGCTCTTTCTGGGGAAGCTGGGTACAAAAGGTTGGACCAGAGGGCTGCTAGCTGGTGAATGGGGTTAATCTGTAGGAGAGAGTGGTGACAGTTCAGTCAAAGAGGTAGGTTGTGCCACTCTTGTTTTTAGGAAACCATACACGAAATTCATAATTTGACAAAATATTTAGTAAAAGGTCATCCTTTCATGGAGTCTATGAAAAAAGAAACCACCTGGAAAAAGTGGTAAGCAAGTTACATCCACCCCCAAAATATTTTTACCAAGTCAAATGAATTTATTGTGTTAGAGGTTTCATGATGCTTGTATCTAAACACAAGTAGTTAATTTGAATATTGTTCTATACATCAGTTGGGGTATCTATAAGCTTCAATATGAAACCTAGCATGAAAGTGCATCCTTGTAGCTGTGTGGGATAATATAGTGAAAATGTTTGCCTTAAGTTGAGCCAATGGCCATGGGTTAAGTTGAGCCAAAGGTTGAGCCAATGGCAAGTTGAGCAAATGTAAGAGTTTTCTTCCCAGGTGTAATGCAAGACATTATTGCTGGGATATGAGGTAACAACAGGGCCTGGCCTACGTTAAAAGTGTAAAAAAAAGTACGAAGTGTATGTTGGGTGATAAGCCTGTGTTAAAAGATGTTTAAAATGATTAAAAGACCATATAATCTCTGATAGGGTTTAGAGCTTTTCTTCAGGAGAGGAAAAGCATTAAACTACAGAAGAACTCCTTCCAGCATCTATCCTCACTGCACTGTCTCTCCACACTAATATCTCTCTATACCCTGCAAATATACGCCATGCCAAATAAGAGCCCTATAGGATTTCCAGCTAAAAGCAGCAAATATACACCCTGACAAATAATAGCCCTACAGCATCTCTGGTTAAAACACCCTGCCAAATAATAGCCCTTGGCTAAAACCTGCAGTAATATACTTAATCGGCTACCAAATAAGAGCCCTCAAGCCTTTCCGTCTCAAATCTACACTGAGGCTCCTCAGAGGAGGAACATTTCCTAAAAATAAAAATAGTGAAACATAAAAACACAGGGACAAAAATACCAGAATTCTTCCAATAGAAACTCTCGTTTGCAACTGTTAGACTAATAATTACACCCTAGATCAGCTAGATGCAGGCAAGATTGTGCAAGTTGGTATCTAATGTGTCACTGTCTATCACCTTGATTACTCAAAATTATCTTGACCAGTGCACCTACTTTGTAAACTTTCATTCATAGGCTAGGTTGTAGCAACCTCATGATGGGTACAGGGAAAATTTGAGTATCATGTAGTAGCCTAAACCTATCGATGTTACATTGAGCTGGGTGAATGGAATATGAATGACAGTCATCCAATATGCTGTAATAGAAATAAGGCCATGTTCATGAAAAAATAAATAATCCTCCCTCATCTTAAACGGCACCAACCTCCACTGTCTGACAGATAATAGCCCCTACATAGAGAATATATACTGCACAACCAAAGGCTTCAGTCCATTAACAGAGTGTCAAGCGTTGAGTTCCTTCATCTTCATCTCTCTCCTCAGGCAAAATGGAAGGTAATTTTCCTGCTGCATCTCCTACTGCTTGCTGGCTGTGAGTGTGCTGGACTCTATAGTGAGGGGGTGTCAGTAATATTGTAGCTCCCTGCTTGTCTAGTTCATTTTCCTCTGTCAATCTGAGTATCTCCTCCACAGCTCTGCCACAGTCATTACATAAGAGCATAGCGTGTTTTCCAGTGGAACAGTTTACCCTGACAATCTCTTTCAGTCTGGTGGAAGCAGACCTAGAGACTCATGGCCTCCAAGCTAAGGCTGCTAGTCATAATACCTCCATTACAATCACACTACTTCTCACTGGCATAGAAATGTATTTTCCTATCGCTGATGAAGCTCTTAAGTAAGCATTGTGAGATGGAGAGGATCTCTGTGCTGTGTTGTGTATGTGTGTGTGTGTGTACGTGTGTGAGACAAAGTGTGTGTGTGTTTGTGTGTGTGTGTCTCTGGGTGATTAGTTCAAGAGGGAAGCAGAGACAGCATGGTTTCATAAACACTCAACACCCAGGGAATTAGCATATTAGAGGTCAACCTGAACAGAGAGGCGAGAGTGGGAGGGGGGGGTGAGGAAAATAGGACTGGTGTGTGTGTGTGTGTGTGGTGTGTGTGGTGTGGTGTGTGTGTGTGTGTGAGTTGAGTGTGAGTGTGAGTGTGTGTGTGTGTGTGTGTGTGTGTGTGTGTGTGTGAGTGTGTGTGTGTCCTTCTGTAATAATGCACTAGTACAGCCCAGTGTGGCTCTATCCATTGTAAGGCCAGCTGTGCTGATGGTTGGTGTCAATCACCTCTAAAACATGGCAAATAAATATTGGTTCCAATCAAACTAATATGTCATTATATAATAATATATGAATTAACAGCTAATTCGTAACATGTTCTATACTTCATCACTAACACATGACTTATAAAAGTTCACCTTCATACAGAGCAAAACTATATGATTCCCACTAAGGAATATCTGAGCCTAATTCTATACAATTACAAATACACACCACCTTCCCCTCCCCACTGACACCTCTCTCTAAGGGGCTAGCCAATAAAGTGATAGAGTGAAGACAATCGTCAGTGGGGCCTTCCGCCTTCTCAGGAGCTCAGTGACATGCTGCTAAAAATAAAGGCCTGAACCAGGACAACGGAAATAGGGAAGGAAAACAGGACAGCCTGGGATCCGCTGGGATTGGGAACATTGCCCCCATTAGAGCCGGAATAACGACGGGAATCATCGGCTGATGCTCATCCGACACAACGCCAGGACAGGTGCTTTTATCTGCGTGGTGTGTGCGCGTTCAGGGGCAAGTATCCTTTCAAAGTTACATGAAATCCTGTACAAAAACACATGCTTAATGTTACACTAATTAATAGCCTTGTAATGAGTCATTGACACTAATACTGATATAGTTACACCCAGAGCCATGTGTTTAGAGACTTGGACCAACTTAGAATTTTTAATAATTTTCTAATTCTAGACATTCAGTTACATAGCATTATTTAAATATTCCCCATGTAATGTTATGGCTTTTTCACATATGAAATTCGGTGCCCTGGTTCGGTTTTCTGGAGCGTTTGTGAGGACTCTACAGAACATGTTTTGGTTTCACAAGACCTGAAAATAGCAGTTTCAGGGTGGGATTAGCAAGACGTACATTCCACATGATGTTAGCGAGCTAGCTTGTTTACAACGAGCAAAAAAGTTCCACGTGACTTGCGCTGCCGCGTCACAATACCTGGTACTCTGGTTCTGGGTCTTGGACCCGCTACTCACGCAGGTCCAAGATTAATTTCAGCCTGGGTTCGTTTGCGTTTCACACATGCTTTATAGTGCGGAACAGGGTACCAAGTGCTCGGGATCCGGATCATAAGGGGATATATGACAACGCCCTTAATGGGACGCTAGCATGGCTGCAATATCATATCATATCACACACACACACACACACACACACACACACACACACACACACACACACACACACACACACACACACACACACACACACACACACACACACACACACACACACACACACACACACACACACACACACACTGGAGGAAATGACTTATGGAAAGCTGTGCTGCCAAGAACAGCTAGGCAACAGTAAACAGAGCCATACACTGGCCTTACTGTGGGAAGGCCCACCCTGACATTAACACTTAATAATCGTTTATAGTGACCAGAAAGCTAGGCTACAGACAGGCTTTGTAGCTGAATCACCCATGGGGAGGAGCTGTTAATGGGGGAGAGATAGAGGGAGGAGGGCCCTCTTGGTTCTCATATCTGGAGAGATAGATGGCCTTTATCACTCCACCGCCATCATTAGCAGAGACAAAATAATCAGGAAGAAGTGGAGGAGGCAGCACTGTGGAGGAGTAACATATGTGTGTGTATATGAGGGGTGATAAATGCCATAAATGAACCATTGACCGTGTGAACATATGAACGTGTATGTGTGAACATGTATTTTTATGTTATTATTATCATCATGATTTTTGGGGGGGGGAGGAGTGGGGAGACTTGTAGGTGTGACTTAAATGTGTGACCATGTGTGTACGTGTGAATGTGTGCCTTTTTTTCTACCATTCAACCAAGTTTATTTATAACAATGTGACGCCTGAATGTCTGAATAATTGAGTTCCAAACATTTGTGTTAATGGAATTCACTCCATAATATAATAGCCACTGTGTGTTGTGTTTATATACAGGCATTATAAACCCCACATTGACTGATGGAAAACGGTGCAGGGGTCCTGTTAGTACGGTGTCTATTATATTGTGGAGTGAATTTCATTAACGCAACTGTTTGGAACTTAATTAATCAGATGTTCACGCGTCGTATTGTTCAGGCGTTCACACGTACACACATTCTACAGTTCATTTATGGCATTTATCACCCTTCATATGTTTGTGCATGTGTGTCTTATTGCAGGTGCTGAGCAGCCTGAGCCTGCTGTTCATCTTCACTCTGTATAATCGAGGACTATTAGGCCTATAATAGGTTCATTCTCTGGGAGATAGAGGGTAGGATCCAGTCTTTCTTAAATATCAACCTATATGAACTTCACTCCATTTAATTCACAACACATTCATTCATTATTCCTTATACCATGGCATTGTTGAACGCTCCTTTACTGATTGGCTTGAAGGGCATTATTTTCCTATAACGCACAGTATATTTGCATGGTAGAATTCAATGGCAAATTTGTACATGTTTTGTTTGAGGTGCTTTTGAAAGCAGAAGTCAAATAAAAAACAGTATTGGTATTGTTGAATTTGATTTTCATAATAGCAAGCTAGGACTGATGGTTTGTTGAACTAAACTAGAAAGTCTGTGTGTTTGGTTACCACGGCAACTACTGTAGCTATCTAGTAAACTTGCTAGCTACTTCAGTGGATGTTGAACACATTTCTACTGGCAAATGAACACATTTCAAATTATAGCCATGGTACTGTATAAAAGGGATAATCAGCTTGGGGCTCTATGTGCTTTCTGGAAAATAATGTAACTCTGTGGAAAGTCATTTCCACTCCGCCAGCGCGTCGTGGAACACACCTTCCACATCGTTCATTATTTTCCATAGAACTTTAGCCCCTCTGTGATTAATCCTTGCATATCCAACTGAGAGGCTAATACCCATTGACCATATACACGCATCAAAGACCTAAAATATTTCATACAGTATGGCACGTTCTCTCTGAAATGTATTCTCCTTAGTGCATTATATTGCACTGAGCGAATAAGAGAGATGGAGGGAGAGAGAAATAGAGAAAAAGAGGGAGAAGGAGAGAGGGAGAGCGAGCGAGGAAAAAGAGAAAGAGAGAGTGATGGTGTGTCCAGGCCCTAGCCAGTGTACTGTTCTATTACTCAAGATGGAGCAGCACTACAGGAGAAATGCCTAATCAATAAGAGGAAAACAATTCCCAATCCCTGTACCCCTCCACTCTGTCTCCACAATATCACACATACACACACACACCCTGACCCCTGTGCCTTCCGTTCCCTTTTTAATCTATGGGAATGGAACATTTCCTTTGGGAGTTTTACAGTCAGCACGGCGTTCCACGGAAGGGTTTTAGAATGCAACAGCAGTAGCCTCCTCCTCCTTCTCTCTCCTCCTCCATACTCCCTATTGCCCGTCTGCTCTTCAATCTGATCTAGTTAACTCCTGTGGTGGAAGCCCTGCTTGGCAGAGCCCTGGTGCTTTGTCATATTTCACCCCCCTGTAAAAACCTGCTCCCCCCGCCACCCCACCACAACGGCAACCAGAGGCTGAGTGCTAAAATGGATGACTAATGTAATGATGCGGCCGGGGTTCTCCAGACTTTTCATTATCAAGATAAATAAATACAGCAGGGGTTCCCAACCTTTTTCACATTGGAAAAATGTCACCCCTCCTTCCCCTTTTTAAACAATTGTTTATTGAGATTGCCTATGTTAAATACAACATTGGCTTGATATTGTTTCATTTGAGGGACCTATGAAAACGCTGTTGTTTTGAAGCTCATTTCCTGCAATTCTACATAGTTTAACAAGGCTCATGACTATTTCATATTAATTATTATTATTATTATGGTAATCCTAATAATAATAATAACGAATAAGGGAAAAAAAGTATTGACCCGATTTCCCCAAATTCCACAACCAAACAATTGTTTTATTATGTTAATTTATACGAACCCTCAATTTAATCTGACATATTCTCTTTTACAGAAAGTGATTTGATCAATTGATGGTGACAGAGTCACACATTGTATAAGATTACTTCCCAAGAAAAGTTCAATTTCTTTGACTCCTCGACTTTAGAAGGCCATAGCTCTGCTTCTGAATGTCATAGACACAAGCCAAAGATATTCCCATGTGGATCAGAGTTGCGTCTTACTGCTTGTTTCCAGACTAAAGTGTTGCGGATTTATGGGTCATTTTAGATCGGCATGAACAATGGAAAGATATCACTGGTGATATTTGAATATCTCCGTTTGCGTGTTTGGTTTGTGTGTGTGCCCCTTAGGTTGGGAACTCCTGCTGTACAGCAGCAAGACAGCTATCTTGCCCCAGTCCTGGCTGGTCCAGTGGACATTTTGCTCCAGATAATTGCTTAATTCTCTCACTAAGTTGACATGAGTCTTAAAATAGAGTTGTTCTGGAAACAACCCGCATGCTTATGTTCTATCACTCTTAGATAACAACACAAAGTGTCACACAACAGTCGAGCCAATGGAAAAATGAAAAAAAAAAAAATTCCGCTTTGCAGAGATGCATGCTATAAACTATGTCTGTCCATGTGTTCCACTGATGATATTAGAATATCTCTGTTTGCGTATGTATTTGGTGTATGTGCGTGTGTATACGTGTGTACGCGTACATATATACGTGACGTGTGTACGTGCTGTGTGTCTGTGTGCATGTATTTTACGAGCACCCTTTGTGACTGGGGTTATTGTGAAACTGAATGATGTCCTCATTCCTTCTGTTTAAAACCCATAAATCACCAGCACACATTGGAAGTGGAGATGGTAAAATAAATAGGCAAGGAGCAAATAGCTCTAACAAGACAATAGGTGCTTGATCAAAGTCCGAGAAGCAACCAAAATATCACCCTGAGCAATGCATGCTATCATAAAAACACAGTAATAGCTTATTTTATACTTTATTTAACTAGAAAAGTCAGTTAAGAACAAATTCTTATTTACAATGACGGCCTACTCCAGCCAAACCCTGACGACGCTGGGCCAATTGTGCACCGCCCAATGGGACTCCCAGTCACAGCTGGATGTGATATAGCCTGGATTTGAACCAGGTACTATAGTGATGCCACTTGCACTGAGATGCAGGGCCTTAGACCGCTGCGACACTCGGGAGCTGAGTTGTGTGCCATTTATGCTAATGTTAATGATCAGATCTCCAGTTAGCAACCAAGCAGCAAAATGAAATCAGTGAGATAAATTTCCCCTAGGACTGCAACCAGCAGGGACAGAAGAGGGAAAGGCCCATGGGGACACCACCACCACCGGACCCAGGTTAGCCCAGCTGCTGACTGGTCCTGGATCAGCCCACTCAACTGTTTGTCTCTAAGTCCTACAGAGTAGAACAACAAAAAGCAAGTCTCCAATCAGGCAAACAATAGGACACACGCACACACACACAACACACACACACACACACACACACACACACACACACACAACACCACACACACACACACACACACACACACACAACAACACACACACACACACACACACACACACACACACACACACACACACACACACACACACACAAACAATAATGTAATTTGCAGTTTCTCAAATCCTAATCATGCTAGGGGCCAAGTTCAACACAGAAAAATGGGAGGAATTATTTCAAAAACTATATAATCATAGAACTAATTGCTCCATGTCCACACACACTTTCCCTCATTCTCTTCACAGCTCTCTCTTTCTTTCTCCCTCTCTCAGTGAAGCAATGGAAAGCAGTGATCACCCCCCCCTCTCTGTAATTCCCTCCCCTACAATGTTATAGTCCTGGTGTGCACGTTAGCTCATGAATTTAGATGAGGGCGAACGCAAGCAGGCACCAGGCTCTGCACCAGTCCTAAATAAGACTAACCCAGAGAGAGAGCAGGGCCCACAACACGCACACACACTGCATGATGGGATACACTGCCCAGTCAGGGGATGAGAGCCACAGGCAGACAGTCACGCACACTTCCTCCTCTGCTCTCTACCCCTCTTCATTTCTTCTTCATTTGTGCTGTAGGCATATTCTTACTGTGACTTTCACCCTGATATAGGCTACTAGATAGCTACTTCCCACTCCGGTTGCTGGACAGTAGTGCTTGTCGCCGGTTTACTATCTACTCGTAGTGCAGCCCGATCAGCCACGCAAAACGGTCTTGAGTAGCAACAAATCTGCCCAATTAGCTGATTTTCTTTCCACACACCCACTCCTTTCGACACACTCACTTACTCGCCCATACTCCGGTCGCCATATTGGGCTGCAGCTACCCATACTTGGTCAAAATTAATACATTTAAAGATGCACTATGCAGAAATTGCTTCGCCATTTCCTGGTTGCTAAAATTCTAATAGTTCGGCAAATTTCAGTTTATGTGACAAAACAAGGAAGTATAGTGTAGAGAATCATTGTAGCCGTATCCTTATCACAACAAACCGATGCTGGCACTAAGGCCGCACTAAATGAGCTGTATAAGGCCATAAGCAAACAGGAAAACGCTCATCCAGAGGCGGCGCTCCTAGTGGTTGGGGACTTTAATGCAGGGAAATTTAAATCCGTTTTACCTCATTTCTACCAGCATGTTAAATGTGCAACCAGAGGAGAAAAAAACTCGAGACCACCTTTACTCCACACACAGAGACGTGTAATTCACTGTATCAGTGTATTCTCTGTAATCCTCTTCCACCATAGTCCCTGTGCCCAAGAACACTAAGGTAACCTGCCTAAATGACTACCGACCCGTAGCACTCACATCTGTAGCCATGAAGTGCTTTGAAAAGCTGGTCATAGCTCACATCAACACCATTATCCCAGAAACCCTAGACCCAGTCCAATTTGCATACCGCACCAACAGATCAACAAATGATGCAATCTCTATTGCACTCCACACTGCCCTTTCCCACCTGGACAAAAGGAACAGCTATGTGAGAATGCTATTCATTGACTACAGCTCAGCGTTCAACAACATAGTGCCCTCAAAGCTCCTCACTAAGCTAAAGACCCTGGGACTAAACTCCTCCCTCTGCATCTGGATCCTGGACTTCCTGATGGGCCACCCCCAGGTGGTAAGGGTAGGTAACAACATATCTGCCACGCTGATCCTCAACATGGGGTCCCTCGGGGGTGCGTGCTCAGTCCCCTCCTGTACTCCCTGTTCACCCATGACTGCCACCCTAGTCATAGACTGTTCTCTCTGCTACCCCACGGCAAGTGGTACCGGAGTGCCAAGTCTAGGTCCAAAAGGCTTCTTAACAGCTTCTACCCCCAAGCCATAAGACTCCTGAACAGCTAATCAAATGGCTACCCAGACTATTTGCTTTGCCCCCTCTTCTTTTACGCTGCTGCTACTCTCTGTTATTTTCTATGCATAGTCACTTTAATAACTCGACCTACATGTACATATTACCTCAATTACCTTGACTAACCGGTGACCACGCACATTGACTCTGTACCGGTACACCCTGTATATAGCCTCGCTACTGTTATTTTAATGCTGCTCTTTAATTATTTGTTATTTTATTTCTATAGAATTTTTACTTATCTATTATTACTTAACATTTATTTTTCTTAAAACTGCATTGTTGCTTAAGGGCTTGTAAGTAAGCATTTGACAAATAAAATTGGATTTAATTTAATTTGACAATCTAAACCACTGTGAAATTGTAGTTTCGGCTGTTTGAAGCTGGTGTATAAAACCCCAAATAAAATATGCTAAAACAAAACTTAAAAACATAGGAATAGCGTATATAGAACATATATATATTGCTTTTCTTACACTTGCTTTCAATGAGAATGACAGATCTATACAGATCTACATTTCGATGCAAATTTTGTCAGGTCGCCCAAAAAGTTAGATATTGCAGCTTTAAAAAGCCATCATGCTTACTGCACAAATTACTAAACAGATACTGTATTCGTGCTGAACAGCTACTGTAACATTTTAAACATTCTCCGGTCTAGCTGAACAAAGCTGTGGAGCCTAGCATCCCCGCTAGCTAAAGGCAGGCTAACTGCTGTGGAGCCTTGCATCCCCGCTAGCTAAAGGCAGGCTAACTGCTGTGGAGCCTAGCATCCTCGTAAGCTAAAGGCAGGCTAACTGCTGTGGAGCCTAGCATCCCCACTAGCTAAAGGCAGGCTAACTGCTGTGAAGCCTAGCATCCCCACTAGCTAAAGGCAGGCTAACTGCTGTGGAGCCTAGCATCCCTGCTAGCTAAAGGCATGCTAACTGCTGTGGAGCCTAGCATCCCGCTAGCTAAAGGCAGGCTAACTGCCGTGCTGCCTGTGAGACAGAGCTCTAAACACTGCAGTGCCATTAATATTTTATATCAGCCAGCCAGCCCTGTCCTCCCTACAGCCACTACACTTACATGACCTTCTAGTACACAAAGGGAGAGTAACGCTCACACACACAACGACGGCACAACGGCACACACGCACCGCACACACGCAACAGCACACACACACACACACACACACACACACACACACACACACAACACACACACACACCACACACACAAACACAACACACACACACACACACACACACCACACACAACACACACACAAACACAACACCACACACACACACACACACACACACACACACACACACACCACACACACCACACACAACACGACAATACCAGCTGTACAACCACAACACACACTGATCAGCAAAGACAAACTACCTGCCTTCCAGGACACGTACACCACCCGATGTCACAGGAAGGCCAAAAAGATCATCAAGGACAACAACCACCCGAGCCACTGCCTGTTCACCCCGCTATCATCCAGAAGGCGAGGTCAGTACAGGTGCATCAAAGCTGGGACCGAGAGACTGAAAAACAGCTTCTATCTCAAGGCCATCAGACTGTTAAACAGCCATCACTAACACAGAGAGGCTGCTGCCTACATACAGACTTGAAATCATTGGCCACTTTAATAAAAGGAACACTAGTCTCTTTAATAATGCCACTTTAATAATGTTTACATATCTTGCATTACTCATCTCATATGTATATACTGTATTTTATACCATCTATTGCATCTTGGCTATGCCGCTCTGTCATTGCTCATCCATATATATATATGCATATACTCTTATTCCATTCCTTACTTAGATTTGTGTGTTTAAGGTAGTTGTTGTGAAATTGTTAGATTACATGTTAGATATTGCTGCACTGTCGGAACTGGAAGCACAAGCATTTCGCTACACTCCCATTAACATCTGCTAACCATGTGTATGTGACCAATCATATTTGATTTGATTTGATGTATGTATCATCCCCTGCCAGTGGTGATAGGTGACCTTTCTAGGCCTCTCTGTGTGTATAACTGCTGTGATACCTCTACAGCAGTTCGGGATGGTTGGCTCTAAACAGCAGAGCATGGACAGTGTCTGTCAGTGTTTGTTTCAGGGTCAGATGACAGCTGGGTGAATGCTGGATGAAAACAGGGCAGTGTGTTTATCTAGTTTAACAACATGGATGACCTGCTGCCTGTCACATCTTGTTTAGGAAGCCTGTAAATCAGCCTAATGAACAGGCCAGGTTTCAACTACAACAACACACAGGGCCCAGACAAGGCATCCTTCCAAAATGGCACCCTATTTACTTTGTTGAGCAGTACTGTTGGCCACATAGGGAATAATGTTTCATTCTGGATGTACCCCAGAAGTGTGGACCCACTGGGCACACACTGGTTGAATCAACGTTGTTTCCACATCATTTGAATTACATTAAGTTGAACCAACGTGAAATAGACATTGAATTGGTGTCTGTGCCCAGTGGGGAGGCTGATCTGAGAACAGACCTAGTCTATGGGGGAAGAGGAGAGCAGAGGGCAGAGCTGGCAGAGTTACCTTCCTAGTGTTTGTCTTGTGTTAGGATCAAGTATCTCTCTGTCTCCAAACAAAGCTCTCATCATAAGGGCTCTGTTGAAATTAGGATGCCAAACTGTCTGTAGGCCTGGGCTGTGTGTGTGTGCGTGTGTTGGTGTGTGTGAGTGTGTGTGTGTGAGTGCATCAGAGAGAGAGTGAGAGAGACAAAGAGAGAGAGAAGCAGAGAGAGAGAGAAGCAGCAAGAGAGAGAGAGAGAGAGAGAAGAGAGAGGAGAGAGAGAGAGAGAGAGAGAGAGAGAGAGAGAGAGAGAGAGAGAGAGAGAAGAGAGAGAGAGCGAGAGAGAGAGAGAAGCAGAGAGAGAGGAGAGAGAGAGAGAGGAAGAGAGAGAGAGAGAGAGAGAGAGAGAGAGAGAGAGAGAGAGAGAGAGAGAGAGAGAAGAGAAGAGAGAGAGAGAAGGAGAAGAGAATGAGAGGAGAAGAGAGAGAGAGAGAGAAGCAGAGAGGAGAGAGAGAGCAGGAGAGAGGAGAGGGAGAGAGAGAGAGAGAGAGAGAGAGAGAGAGAGAGAGAGAGAGAGAGAGAGAGGAGAGAGAGAGGAGAGAGTAGAGCAGAGAGAGAGAAGAGCAGAGAGGAGAGAGAGAAGGAGAGAGAATCAGAGAGAGAGAGAAGAGAGAGGGAAGCAGAGAGAGAAGAGCGAGAGAGAGAGAGAGAAGGAGAGAGAAGTCAGAGGAGGAGAGAGAAGCAGAGAGAGGGAGAGAAGCAGAGAGAGAGAAGCAAGAGAGAGAGAAGAAGAAGGAGAGAGAATCAGAGGAGGAGAGGCGAGCAGAGAAAAAGCAAGAAGGGAGAGGAGAAATTAGTTTAGGGGTATGGGTAACTGAGGGGTAGGTAAGTAAGAAGGGAAAAAAAAAAAAAGAGAGGAAAGCAGAGGAGAGAGATAGTAAGAAACAAAAAAAAACAAGCCTGCAGCACTTTACTAACTTCTTCGACTTTGCACCATCTTGGGACGTCACGTGCTAGATTGCAATGAGTTCAGCTGCTTTTCCAGGTTAGCCTCTACATGCAAGCAGAGCAGACAGACAGGCAGACATGAATGTCCTCTGACTATCATTCACCCATTTTAAGACGCTGTCAATTCTCCTTCTTGAAGTAAAGAGGCTATAATGAAGGACAACATTGATCCACTAAGTAACAACCAGCTCAAAGTAGCAGCAGACAGACAGACACAGCCCTGTCATGTTAATCATACAGCACCGGGCTGTGCACTATGCCTCTGCTACAGACAGAGTTGGGATCAACTCAATTTCATCTCTATCTATTCAGGAGATGAATTGGAAACATGTCCTCTTGGATTGAAAAATGATTGAAAATAGTGGACTATTCAACTAGTCACAGTTTGAATTTCAACAGACTCCCTGAATGGACTTGTACATTGATGTTTGTTGTAATTGAACTGACACCTCATCCCTTGTTAAGGTCTTAGAGAGCATAGAGAACATTTCTGTGGATGATTAGGTTTATTCCAGTCCTCTCTCTGAAAGTGCAGCAGGGTGGGTGTTACGAACATGTTCAGGTCATTTCTGTGAGGGGGAGATGTATTCTATATAAGAGCTATGCATAGATAGACCATACCACAAAAATCCCAGACAATGTGGATTAATGTGTGATAACCTCAGCCAGGTGGGTGGGTCTTCAATGAAGGATATTTTCTGAGCTAACCACCAGCATGAGGGCTTTAATCTTACTGGCAGCAGTGGACTAGGCACGCGGGGTGTAAGGTATCAAAGGAAAACAGACTGACACACATGCATGCACATATAAACACACATACATATGTGCACACACACGCACACAACCACACAGAGAAAGAGACAGAAAAACAGACAATCACACCTACACAAACCGATGGTAGATGGAGGACACAGCACTTAGGAACACCACGCAGGGGTAACAGCACACACACACACACACACACAACACACAACACACCACACACACACACACAACACACACACACACACAGCACCACACCACACACAACACACACAGCACACACCACACACACACACACACACACACACACACACACACACACAACACACACACACACACACAGTGAAGATCTCGAGGCTTTTGAACATCTGGTGCCTGGACAAGAAACAAGGCAGGCCAGGACTTATTAACTCAGAGTCCTGCTGTCAGGACCTCCAGACTACAGCCTCACCAGCTGACACACACACACACACACCACACACCACACAGCACACACACACACACACACACAACACACACCAACAACACACCACACACACACACCACACACCACACACACACACACACACACACACACGACACTACAACAATACACACACACACACACACACACACACACACACACAGGCAGATGACACACACACAGGGAGATGACAACACACACACACACCACACACACACAGGCAGATGAACACACACAGGGAGATGACACACACACAACACACATCAGAATGCACCTCGAGGTGAATAAATCCATGTGGTGTGTTTGTGTGTGTGTGTGTGGTGTGTGTGTGTGTGTGTGTGTGTGTGTGTGTGGGTGTGTGTGTTGTGTGTGTGTGTGTGTGTGTGTGTGTTGTGTGTGTGTGTGTGTGTGTGTGTGTGTTGTACTGTATCGGCCCATATGTATCAGTGGGGCCTTGTTGAGGAATGAGTTCCTGCTGGAGTGCTACTCCCAGTAATTATTAAGAGAGAGAATCTTTGATAAATGCTCCAAAATGATTTCACAGTTCAGCCAGCGGATCACTTCCCACTGACTGGCCATCCATCTGACGGGAGCCGGCCTGAGAGATACATATTGTCATGGTGACAGGCCGGAGGCGAGGAAAGGGGGATATGGGATAGGCTTGTCCTCCACGGATCTGTTTCCTGCCAGCTATGACAAACATGCTCATTCATTTATTCACTACCTCTCTCGCTCTCTTTTGTTCCTTAGTTATCTTTCTCTCAGTTTCTCTCTCTTTCCCGCTCTTCCCCTTAGACAGAGTGAGTCATCTGCAGGTAGGTGATTCACTATGAAGTGTCCCTCTTAACAAGGGGTTTACAGATGTAACTGCTAATCAGGTGAGCTGAACCTTCACAGCTACAGTAAATGGCACTTTTCCGGATATTAAATACCTAAAATTAGCCTAATTAGTTAACAAGCTCTTTGGTGTGTTTGGGAGAGAGTGAACATTCGCCGTAGCTGAAGAGACAGACCACTGTAAGTGACTCATCTGGGATTCGAGGTGATTCTCCCTGATGTATGGCCGGATTGAAAACGCCACCATTCTAATCTTGTTTGGGATATCCTGTCACAGTATTCCCCATCAAGAGAGGCCAGGGACTGGGACCAAATCCCTTAGGACGGCATTGACATGAAGCACATCTAGAATTGATCAGTTGAATAATATCAGCAGCAAGCACACAGCACTGGTGCCGTCATTTATTATCTGTTCCACTTCCTCTGACATGTATAACAAATAGATACATGTACAGCGTTGTTCCCTCTGCACCTGGCCTCACTGTGCCCCTATGGAGCTACTGGGGTAAATGTCACAGAGCAGGGGTTGGTGGGGTCGGGGGTAACAGTATGGACGGGTTCACTACAGCTAGGGGTAATACATTTATAACCCCATCATAAGTCATACCCGTAATACCATTGTCACCTCCATAACACTACAGGTATGACCGGTTACGGATATGACTGAATTCGAAAAGGCTCCCCACGTGACTCAGTGAGATAAAATATGACTGGTAGAAAAGGTCAGATAGGACCCGCCGGTTATTTTCATGATGCCTTGCAATCCAGGTCGCTGTTGAGGAGATAAGAGTGAACCAGACACAGGCGGTCTGAGATGAAGGTGTCACAGAGCTGAGCCACAGGATACCGAGCAGAGGCACGTACTAGAAGAGATATACAGAGGTTAGAAGCAGGAGATATCAGTGGTTGATGTATCAGGGGAACTCAGGAGAATATCAGCTAGAGATATCAGGTCGGGATATCCCTTAAGCCTGCAGCGAGGCTCCAGGTTTCAAACATAATCAAGCGTGTGTGTGTGTGAACAACACCTATATTGTAACAGCCCATTCTACCGCCCTGCTGATGCCAGGCTCAAATAGATGCTCGGAGATGTACTGACAACGAGAAGGAAGGGAGTAATGATAGAGATGAAGGGAGTGATAACGAGGGAGAGGGAGAGTACAGAGCAGAATCCTCTTTTGGCTCTAAAACAACTCTCCCATGCCACACAGGATGTCTCAAAGCCTTTTTAGGAACGCTCCTGTTCCAAATTTACCAGAACTATTCCAGATATGTGGTGTATGGAAATAGAGAGGAGCTCATTCTTGCCGGGCAGTGGAGGCCCGGGTGAACGAGAGAAGCCATGTTCTGAGTCTGGAGCTGTGCCATGATCTTGCATCAGTGTTTGTGCTAAGCCCCTGTCCGACATTACGAATTCAAGAGGGGGGACTTTGGCTCTGAAAGCTGCAGTCTTATTTCTCTCTCTCGCTCTCTCACTTTCTCTTTCTCTTTCTCTCTCTGTGTCTGAGAAGGTTGAAAATGCAGTCACATAAAAGCCACGCGGGCCCAGCAAAGCGTGAAATGGTTTCAGCTTTACTACAGAGGAAACACTTGACCACGTACTGCAAAAGCAGTCACTGCGGTTACCCTGAGCACTCCACTAGTAGAATAATCATCTATGTCGTGGGCTTGTTTTGCATCGGTGGCAGGTGTCTTTACTAGCTGAGGTGAATTCATACATCAAATCACACACACACACGCACGCACGGCACGCACGCACGCACGCACGCACGCACGCACGCACGCACGCACGCACGCACGCACGCCAACACACACACACACACACACACACACACACCACACACACACACACCACACACACAGACACAGAGACACACACAGAGACACACACACACACACACACCCACACACACACACACACACACACACACACACACACACACACACAACCACACACACACACACACACACACACCACACACACACACACACACACACACCACCACACACACATTTCAGAATATGCTCTCATAAATAGACAGAACATGTTTTTAGAACACACACACGTGCATAGTTGCACCAGGTTGCACAAAACACACACACAGTCACACACACACACACAGTTGTACACACACACACACACACACCACACCCACACACACACAAACATTGGCACACTCTTCAGCACTCTACTCACATTGACTAATGTGAATAAATAGCCTTCCATGCACTCTCTTCCCAAGAATGAATATCAAAATAAGAGCATTAGGGCTCATAACCATTTATAAGAACCCACTTAGCAGGTGGGGAATGAATGACATTTATATGAAAGATTATCTGTGTTCCCCTTCACTTTTAAAAGCCCTCAATCCAGGTCCCTAAACTCTGGAAAAAAAAGTACAGTACCAATCTAGTTTGGAAATGAGACCTTTGCCAGAGGAGAAGTCTGGTCTACTGAACAAATGATGTACAGACAATATTACAGTGGGGAGAACAAGTATTTGATACACTGCCAATTTTGCAGGTTTTCCTACTTACAAAGCATGTAGAGGTCTTAATTCTTATCATAGGTACACTTCAACTGATGGGAAGACGGAATCTAAAACAAAAATCCAGAAAATCACATTGTATGATTTTTAAGTAATAATTTGCATTTTATTGCGTGACATAAGTATTTGATCACCTACCAACCAGTAAGAATTCCGGCTCTCCACAGACCTGTTAGTTTTTCTTTAAGAAGCCCTCCGTCTCCACTCATTACCTGTATTAACTGCACCTGTTTGAACTCGTTACCTGTATAAAAGACACCTGTCCACACACTCAATCAAACAGACTCCAACCTTCTCACAATGGCCAAGACCAGAGAGCTGTATAAGGACATCAGAGATAAAATTGTAGACCTGCACAAGGCTGGGATGGGCTACAGGACAATAGGCAAGCAGCTTGGTGAAAAGCAACAACTGTTGGCGCAATTATTTAGAAAATGGAAGAAGTTCAAGATGACGGTCAATCACCCTCGGTCTGGGGCTCCATGCAAAGATCTCACCTCGTGGGGCATCAATGTTCATGAGGAAGGTGAGGGATCAGCCCAGAACTACACGGCAGGACCTGGTCAATGACCTGAAGAGAAACTGGGACCACAGTCTCAAAGAAAAACCATTAGTAACAACACTACGCCGTCATGGATTAAAATCCTGCAGCGCACGCAAGGTACCCCTGCTCAAGCCAGCGCATGTCCAGGCCCGTCTGAAGTTTGCCAATGACCATCTGGAGATCCCGAGGAGGAATGGAGAAGGTCATGTGGTCTGATGAGACAAAAATAGAGCTTTTTGGTCTAAACTCCACTCGCCGGGTTTGGAGGAAGAAGAAGGATGAGTACAACCCCAAGAACACCATCCCAACCGTAAGCATGGAGTGGAAACATCATTCTTTGGGGATGCTTTTCTGCAAAGGGGACAGGACGACTGCACCGTATTGAGGGAGGATGGATGGGGCCATGTATCGCGAGATCTTGGCCAACAACCTCCTTCCCTCAGTAAGAGCATTGAAGATGGGTCGTGGCTGGGTCTTCCAGCATGACAACGACCCGAAACACACAGCCAGGGCAACTAAGAGTGGCTCCGTAAGAAGCATCTCAAGGTCCTGGAGTGGCCTAGCCAGTCTCCAGACCTGAACCCAATAGAAAATCTTTGGAGGGAGCTGAAAGTCCGTATGCCCAGCGACAGCCCGAAACCTGAAGGATCCGGAGAAAGTCTGTATGAGGGAGTGGGCCAAAATCCCTGTTGCAGTGTGTGCAAACCTGGTCAAGAACTACAGGAAACGTATGATCTCTGTAATTGCAAACAAAGGTTTCTGTGCCAAATTTTAAGTTCTGCTTTTTCTGATGTATCAAATACTTATGTCATGCAATAAAATGCAAATTAATTACTTAAAAATCATACAATGTGATTTTCAGGATTTTGTTTTAGATTCCGTCTCTCACAGTTGAAGTGTACCTATGATAAAAAATGACAGACCTCTACATGCTTTGTAAGTAGGAAAACCTGCCAAAATCGTCAGTGTATCAAATACTTGTTCTCCCCACTGTATGTGTTTGGGAGAGACCATACTAGAGATAGTCCTCATCATACTGTCTCCACGAGGTGATTCTACAGTAGGTTAGCGTTCTAAGTGGCTGTTGAATGTTGGGGTAGATTTCTGAAATAATCTCTTTTAAAACTATTTTTCTCTTTTCTCAGGAAGTCATGACTTATCCATCCCAACCACTGTTAAAAAGTGTCACTTCTGAGCCACCGTAGTGCAGATATGTGCACAGAAGGGGAGAGAGAACAGTGGAGTCAGTTGAGTCAGATGAAGCCTCCTTACCCACCATATTAATCCTGTCAGACAAAAACATTTGGTGAAAGCAGGAGAAAAATCCAGACAGGCTTATACATTTCTCTTCAGAATAAGAGGCCACTAACTGACAGTGCAGGGATAATGGTTACATGACAAGTGGATTGAGGTTTGGAAGTTAAGTACTTAAAGACTTTGTAAAAAAATTGTTTATGTTGGTGTGTGTGTGTTGTGTGTTGTGTGTGTGTGTGTGTGTGTGTGTGTGTGTTGTGTGTGTGTGTGTGTGTGTGTGTGTGTGTGTGTGTGTGTGTGTGTGTGTGTGTGTGTGTTGTGTGGTTGTGTGTGTGTGTGTGTGTGTGTGTGTGTGTGTGTGTGTGTGTATGATGTTACATGCAAAGTAGATTGAGGTTTGTAAGTGCTCACAGATTGCAATAAGTGTGTGCATATGTGGTGGCAGTTGATCATAACATGACAACTGGATTGAGATGTGTGTATTTTAACTGTGTGTTTGGTGTGTGTGTGTGTGTGTGTGTTGTGTGTGGTGTTGTGTGGTGTGTGTGTGTGTGTGTGTTGTGTGTGTGTGTGTGTGTGTTTGTGTGTGTTGTGTGTGTGTGTGTGTGTGTGTGTGTGTGTGTGTGAGAGAGAGACGAGCGAGGAGAGGGAAGAGAGAGGGAGAGATAGAGAAGAGAGCAGAGAGAGAGAGAGAGAGAAAGGGGAGAAGGGATGGAGAGGAAGCGAGAAGAGAGAGAGAGAAGGGAAAGGAAGAAAGAGAGGGAGAGAGAGGGGGGAGAAGGGAGAGAGAGGGAGAGAGTGAGAGAGAGGGAGAAGAGAAAGGGAGAAGAGAGAGAGAGAGAAAGAAGAGAGAGAAAGAAGAGAGAGAGAGAAGAGAGAAGTGCAGATGAGATAAAGAGAGAATATGTGTATGCCTGGTTGTGTGTGTGGCCATTGCATCCATCATGTCAGCAGAGTAACTGTGACTGTGCTGTGTCAGCAGTCTAAGATGGGAGCAGTCGAAAAGAAGACTCCAAGTTATTCTAATCTGTCCACTGGCAGCTCAGTGAAAAACATCCTTAACAGCACTTTCTAAAGCCACTAATCCACTACAAAGACTTGCCTGATATCCATGCCAACTGCTTTGTTTCAGCTTTCATCCTCACTCCCAGTCCACTCACTATGCAATCTATTTCTCTCTTACTCTCTTACTCTGTCTCTCTCTCTCTGTTTCTTTCTATCTCCCTTTCTCTGTCTGTCTCTCCTTCCATCACCCCTTTCTCAGTTTCTTTCTTTCTATCCCATTACTCCCCCTTTTCCATGTTCTCTCTCTCTCCCTCCAGCTGTCCCTCAGGCCCTCTCTCTGTCCTCTTCTACTGGTTCCCCAGTTCCTGTGTCTCATATACCTGTAGCCTGGAGATGCCCTCCTCTTCTCCTCCATCACATCTGTTGCTTAGCGATGACCTTTCTGTGGATGCAGCCGGTTTGGGCTCATTTGTCAAACGACTCACCCTCTTCGTCTTCCTCTCTCTCTCCACTGACCTGGCTGTGCTGCCACACTGCACCAGCACAAAACCGGGATAAAATGACAAAGCAAAAGACAACAACTCTGTCCGAGTTCCCTGAGTATGGATGAAACGTGGTGAAGGTGGAGAGAGTAGAGACAATAGGTTGACATTTAGGTTAGGGAAGCAGAAATGAAATTTTTTTGGGGGGGGAAAGTCACTGACATTCTGTGTTCCATGTCTGTTTTTACCCATAACTCATCTATGGCATTGTTGTGACGTGAACCGGGGCAAATGTCAGTGGCAGCAGTAGCTCTAGTAGGGTGAGATCAGTGTGAGAAGGTTATTTCACACCTTGAGCAGCCATGTTGCTTTTGTAAACAGCCCAGGGACACCACAAAGCCATGACATCATGATGTCAGTCCCATGAATACACACAGTCACACTCCTGAATGTAGAGGTATACTGTACACAGGATATGAACACATAGAAAGATAGGAAGACGTATAACATAGACAAAGATTGTACATGTATTTTTTTACTCAGACACAAACGCACACACCTCTAGCAGTGCTTTCCATGGGTGTGAAGGGCATGTGTTCTCCGGTTACTGAGCACATGGTAATAGCACTACTTTGGCAGGAGTTATGTCCACCTGTTACTCCTCTTACAGCCCTGGGAGGAAGACAGTTATAAAAGGTTCACATCTAAACGTCAACAAGCACACTGGCCATTCCAGCCAGCACATTACTGCATAAAACACAGGCCTTTATCTCCCACCCCTGAAGGGCGACAGTCCTCACGTAGCTGGTGTCGACTTTACACAGCGTCATAGATACCATGGCCACAGTCATAGAAACTAAACAGGCTAAACCTACAGGCTTGGGACCAGAGACAATTCACATAGAGAATGGAGACCAAAACCGATCAGCTCTTCTGTATCATGTCCACACACAGTCACAACTTTCAGTTATACAAGTTTTGGGGATATAGTTCCTTGTAACGCGACAGGGTAGTCCATAAGAACATGTCTATCTAATGGACCTACACTAGCCATGTCATCTGTGAACCAAACCACAGAACAGCACTGGTGACTTGTGTCACCACTGCCACCGTCATGCCCCTAAAACAGACAGAAAATCTCCCAAATGGCTGTCTGTTGATTATACATGCTAATTAAATGAATCTGTATTCCTGTACAACAGGCCTGTCAGAGAGGAGAGACTGCGACACGGACCTCACAAAAGCCTCATTACCGACTTATGACTAAACTCTAGAGGGACGGCGGCTTGGATGTGACAGTCACTCACACGGGAGGGATCGATGGAGGATGCGGAGTGTCATGGTGTGGTGGGGCCAATGAATAGCATAGCAAGAGGCTATGGCAGCTTGCACTAATTGAAATTCCTCTGTTAATAAGGATCTCTATCCAGCTCCTCATACTGTCAGCCTGAAATTCAATGACTGAAAACGGTGGTGCATAAATGTGCTTTGCTATACCACAATGCAACTGTTACTGTACATTTTAAATGACAAAGATTCTCGCCGTCTCTCTCTTTTGTCTTGCTATTTCTGTCCATCCTCACATTAGTTGCTCTATCCTTCCTACAGAGGACAAAAGCAGAGAGCTGAAAACACCATCATTTGCCCAATCTTCCACTCTCCAGTCATTTCCCCAACCTGTACTCCGGTCAAACAAACAGCAATCACAGCCACTGCGCTAGCCCATGTCTCCAAGCAGGGCTACTCAGGTCCTCACATTCAATTCTGAAGAAAAATTACACTTTGCTTTCTGATGGGAAGAAAAGCCCTAGTGAAAGAGAAGAGTGCTACAACTTCTCTCCTGGCTTGACTGTGACACAAAGGAAGGAGGGAGTTTGCAGCTGAATTAGGGTAGAGGCAGCCCCCGGGCACTCTAATTTAGATCATCCAATTTGTAATTCATTTTTCCGGAGTAAAAATTTCCCCTCCCCTTCTGGGATCTATTTTATCAAGAGCCTGTTGGGAGGCATTTAACACATGTGCTTCCAGCTCTCTGGCGGCAGGAGGTTTAACCTGCATGTCATCTGAAAATGAAACTGTGATACGGACTCCTACCCACTCAGAGGTTAACATTACTTAGGTCCGAATATTGCTCTAATAAAATTCATGGAATATACTTTGGCAAGATATTGAATAAAACGTGTCTATGTAGATACTGGTATAATTTTGGTGGAAATGAAACCAATGAGGTAGACTGAGACTATGTCTATGACCACAAGGCTCTACAGAGGGTGGTACGCTCAGCCGAACGCACCATTGGGTGCTCACTGCCTGCCCTCCAGGACACCTACAACACCAGGTGTCACAGGAAGGCCAAGAAGATCATCACGGACCCCGGCCTGTTCTCCCCGCTTCCATCACTCCGACGCGGGCAGTATAGGAGCATCATGGCAAAAACTGTCGGACAGGCCAATAGCTTCTACCCCCAGACCATCAGGTTGCTGAATAGCCACCACTAGGCAGCTACCTGCGCCCCCTGTCCCCTCCCACTATGGACATTTATCATTGTTACAGCTGAAATTATGTATTATTATATTTATTATTGTTTCATTCACTTCTCACTTCACCCCCTGCTGCTCCCTTTATCAACATTCCCTCAGGGACATTCACTTCTCACTTCACCCCCTGGTGCTCCCTTATGGACATTCCCTCAGGGACATTCACTTCTCACTTCACCCCCTGCTTCTCCCATTATCAACATTCCCTCAGGGACATTCACTTCTCACTTCACCCCCTGTTATTCAACATTCCCTCAGGGACATTCACTTTCTCACTTTACCCCCTGCTGCTCCCATTATCAACATTCCTCAGGGACATTCACTTCTCACTTCACCCCCTGCTTCTCCCTTTATCAACATTCCCTCAGGGACATTCACTTCTCACTTCACCCCCTGCTGCTCCCATTATCAACATCCCTCAGGGACATTCACTTCTCACTTCACCCCCTGCTGCTCCCTTAGGACATTCCCTCTGGGGACATTCACTTCTCATTCACCCCCTGCTGTTCCCTTATGGCATTCCTCGGGGACATTAACT
>NC_036858.1:47134429-47193937 GCF_002910315.2 Salvelinus sp. IW2-2015
TCTCATTTCACCCCCTGGTGCTCCCTTATCAACATTCCCTCGGGGACATTCACTTCTCATTTCACCCCCTGGTGCTCCCTTATGGACATTCCCTCAGGGACATTCACTTCTCATTTCACCCCCTGGTGCTCCCTTATCAACATTCCCTCGGGGACATTCACTTCTCATTTCACCCCCTGCTGCTCCCCTTATGGACATTCCCTCGGGGTCATTCACTTCTCACTTCTCCAACCTGCACTGTCGGAGCTCGGAGCATAATAATTTCACTGTACTCTGCAATTACATCTGTGACCCTGTGCATGTGACTAATAAACTAATCTAATCTAATGGTATATTATATTGCCATATTAAATCAAATTACACCTTGCAAGGAAAAATACAACAGTCAGCTGACACCATTTCATTCCAGGCCGAAAACTCCAATGAATTCAAAATCCAGTTCCACCATTCATTCCACTCCTTTCCCAGAGCTGCGGTTAGACTGTAGTCTACTGGGTCCTACAGGTTCCTAGAGGATGGAGTAGAAGTTCTGCCTTACAGAACCGCCGGGCCCTCGCCTCTGACACTCCATCATTTCATTTAGACAAGTGTTATTAAAATCCACTTAGCAGTGCCGTGAGAGCTACACTATGGAAACTATGCAATGGGCCTTGGAAAGTTGAACCTAAACATCTGCTTTGAATCTGTTTAAAAATGAGCACTTTTCATTAATCTGTCCCACTCGTCCCCTGCATGTCAAAGAGGGTGAGTATGGGGACAGAGGGAGAGAGGAAAGGATAGAGGGGAATAGAGAGAGAGACAAGTAGCTCTTGTCCTTTAAAAAAAAAAATAACATGCCAAACCTTAATGTATAGAAATATGAAATGCTCTTTTCCAGAACAGTATTGAGCCTGGCCTGATCATTAACCCAGAATATCAAGTCAGTGATTTCTACTCAGATTGTCTACTAAGCAATCAATTCAATACACATCAGCAATAGTCAAGCTTAAAGAGTTCAGGCTGGTCATGCCACTGAAATGAATGAGTAGCGATCAAACATGGATAAATCTGAGTGCGATCGAAACACAGTTGCTGAGAACTCAGCAGAAATCACACATTCGATAAATACATCAATAAGTAAATGAGTGAATGAATGACAGAATGAATGAATGAGTGAAAGAAGAAGCAAAGAGGTGAGCGGAAACTAAGGGAGTTGATGACGTCTCCTAATGGCACAGGAGCAGTCTACTGCACCACGACCACGACCACGACATGACACAAACACACTCAGCATCCACCACATCATCCTCATCAAGACATGCATTCACAGACAAACAAAACCCAGCATCAGCATAGACTACACATGCATATCTAAAGATACTGACAATAAACTGCATTGGTGGATACAGATTCATATATTATACTACATCTTTCAATAGCCTATTCACTTTAAAAAAAATTGGGGCTGAAAGTATTCCTTCAAATGTAAATGTCAAAAAAAGCATAATAGTATTCTTATAAGCAGTGTAATGTCAGCCCCACATATAAACTAAATAACTACTTCAAAGAACCTTCACTGTACACAAGTAAAATATGAACTTACAAGATTTCATCATTCTGGAACTCCAAGACCCCGTGAGTATCTTCAAAATCCTCTCCACCTCCGCGTGCTGTGCCCTCCACAGTCTTGTAGGGCACCATGACGACCCCACGTGCCCCCGATGTACGCAGCACCTTCACCTCCATGGTACCCACGCTCTCACTCACGTGCGCCACCGGCTCCTCGAACGTGAAGATGCCGGCGTGGTCGTCGTCAAAGATGGTCACGGTTGCCGTGGCGGGCAGACCGAGACAGGCCACCGCCTCCACATGATTGGTCTCTGGGTTCTCTACCTCCTCCCCCTCTGCCAGCAGCACTTTGACATTGCTCAGATGGATCAGGAAGTTCTCGTCCTCCTCAAAGATGTCATCATCGATAATACCCACGCGGATCTCTTTCTGGGTCTCTCCGGGCTTGAACACCACCACCCCTTCGGTAAATTCGTAGTCCGAGCCCGCGTTGGCTGATCCATCCTCCGTACGGAATTCCACCGACACAGTCTTGGTCAGGTCGCCACCTCGGCGTAGCACGTTCACTGCCACTGTGCCGCAGTTCTCCAGGCACTGGTAGGAGCCGGGGTCAAAGTAGATCTTGGAGACGGGGTCGTTATCAGCCACATCAGAGCGGACCTCGTGCAAGCTGATGGCCTTGCGGGCCTGGTCGGCTGCATGCTTCTTCAGGATGTTCCCAGCGCCGGTCATGAGCCTGGTGGCCTGGCAGCGGTAGAAGGCCCTGCTCTTCTGCTGCGAACTCAAYACCTGGTAGTTGGCCAGTTCAATCAGCTGCTCCAYCTCCTTRTCTGGGTGCTTCTGCTTCAGCTCCTTGAGGATCTTGGCCATGTCGCGCCGGGTCTCCTCYTCATCCAGGTCCTTCACGTTYAGSTCCAGCCCCAGAGGCCCGTCYAGGAAGTCCRCCGCGTGAGAGTTGAGCATCTTYCCRTCCATCTCRATGTCRACTTTGGACGGGAGCGGGCGGTCRCCCTCGGTCTCAATGATCATGCCCCGCTGCTTGCCGGTACGGTAGCGCTTGTAGACGTACTTGTAGAAGAGCAGGCGTCGGTCAGCGACCCAGGCGAACAACACACAGATGGGGAAGAAGAAGAGGGTGAGCAGGCCCTCCCATACCTGCACTATGCCAGGGGAGATGACAGCCAGGATCAGGTAGAGCCATATGTAGGCGAAGATGCTCCAGGTGGCTGTGACGAAGAAGACGCGCAGGTGCTTGACCTTACGGACCTCCCCGTCGGGCACCACCCACACACAGATGCCGATGATGACAAACATGTTGAAGGCGGCGCTGCCCACGATGGTGCTGGGGCCCAAGGCTCCAGCATGAAAACCATGTCCACAAACCTCAATGACGGACAGTAGGATCTCAGGGGCACTAGAACCCAGGGCCATAAGCGTGAGGTTGGACACGGTCTCGTTCCAGATCCGCACGGTGGTGGTGGTGGTCTCTCCGTTGGGTCTCTTAATAGTGATCTCTTTCTCCTGAGAGGTGATGACCTCGATGGATGCCATGAAACGGTCAGCAATGATGGATACACCGAGGAACATGTACACCAGGGCCACGAAGTAGACTGTCGCCCGTGCCACTTTGTCCCCGAACGAGGGATTCTGAGGTTCCCAGATAGGCAGAATCACCCCTTTTTCGCATGCTGTGCCTGCTGTAGTGCACACAGTAATGTTGCTGCTGGCAGTAGGAGACACAAACTGATCCAAGTCCACATCCGAGGACATAGCCGTCACATGTTGGAATTTGAGGAACAGGATCGCTACGACAACCACGAACCGAAGGCCAAGGGAGAGAATGGGGGAGATCTGAAAGTGTCCCATGATTCTGGAGTGGTTCACTTCCTCTGCTTCCTAAACCTGCAGAGAGGGGGGAAATGAAAGGGTTGGAATGACTGGAAATTTAACACAATTTGCTCTCATTGTAATAATAGCGTTAAAACAATGTAGTAATTCACGTTAATGATATAATATGACCATAGTATACATTTCATATCAATTGCATATTGGTGGATAAGTAGTAGCTGTGATGCCTATAAGAGAACCAAACATATAGGTTCTGCCTCTTGGTTGGAGGGAAGGGAGGAAGCAGGAGATTCATTTTTATTGATTCTCTGCAGGGATAATGACTTTTCACATATTTCATATGCTTTGTAGGGAACATTATGCAGATATGTCACATGCATTGCAGTTTATGACCGATTGATTGCATCCAGAATCTTTTACAAGGCTCTATAACAGGGATGGGCAACCTTCATGGGGGTGGAGGCCACAAAAAAATCTGAACTCATCATGAGGGGCTGGCTTGTGGGTCTGCGTATCCACATCCATACCAACATGCGCAGTCAGAGTCGGACTTAGCCTTTTTGGGGCCCTAAGCGGGCATTTTGGGGGTCCCCCACCTTGCGAGCAAAACATTTTAGCGGCCGCCCTCTTAACAGCTTAGAGAAAAAATTTATGTTTGCGTTAATTTCCTGCAAATCTACACATTTTGCCATGGGGTGTATAAATGTTGCTGTTTTAAAGCAAGTTTGCTGCAATTTTACACATTTTGCCATGGGCCTGAGAGAACTTTTTGCAATTTCTAAGAACTTTCATGCAATTCTACTCATTTTGCCACGGGGCAGAGATTTTTTAGGGGTGTTTTACAGCTAATTTCCTATAATTCTTCACCTTTTACCATAAGGTGGAGAGAAATGTTTGCCGTATTTAATATGATATCTGAGTGAGATTGACTAACAAAATCAATGGGGGACCCAGGTGGGTAATTCGACCATGATTACTACAAATTTAGATAGCTGGACTCATTTATTAATCTAAAAAAAATAGCTGACATGGGCTAATTGAGTGACAAGAAAAACTGCTGATGCACAAACAAATTTCGAAATTGCATCTGGTCTATTCTTCTATCCTAACTAACTCTCAACAGTAAATTGAGACCCCGACTGAGTTCCTTAAAAACCTCAGCCTCTAGTTGCCCATCCCTGCTCTATAATGACCGGTTCCCCGACCTTTGAAATAAGAGGGGAGAGAGAAGATCTTGAGTGTGCATTGCCTGCTAAATGCGATGAGACACCGCGGGTAAGGGAAGCATCCAGTGAAGCGGGAGTGATGCGACACTACTCACCGGGCTGGACAACTCAGCATCAATGTAGTCAGAAAAGAAGCAGACACGCAAAGATCTAGGTATAATAGACTGGATGCCTGATGAAGACCTAAGGGTCGAAACGTTGTTATAAGTAAAATTACCCAGGAGAATGAGAAGCAATGTGCGGCGTTTTCTTTTCTGTTTTCCAAGATTATAATAGACTACTTTACCATATAATTTAAGTTTTAGCCATCTTTTCCATAGGCACATTTTCACAATGATGAATTATTGTTTTACATAGCTCTATATTAAAATGAACTTGAATAAGAAATTAATAAAACAGTAAGCTAAATATGATAACTAATAATTTAGGTCTAGTTTATCAATCTGTTGAGGCTATATAAGAAATGAATTATGGAGGGATGGTCACGCCGTGTATAGCCTACAATTTTGTGCCGCCTTTAGTGCATCTTTACCGGGTTGAACGCCTACTATTCTTGTCAGATTGGACGGTTGTGTGATTTCTATTGTTTTACACGTTACCATCAATTTATTACATTTGATATATTAATGACTAGACCTACAGAAAATTCAATAGAAAACACCAATTTCCTAATCCACAGATTGAATCCGCATATTAGAAATCCCCATTACTACAATGCAACCGCACAACCTGCACAATTAACCAGCATAAGACTACGTGAATGCATTTTGCGCAATGGAGTGGCGCAAATGGGTTCTTATTTGCCTTACGTAGCCAACTATTGCCGACATGAATCAATCTATGCGGGGTTGGGCTATGTGAAGGCACGTTGTACACAACTTTCACTTCCATATCGGTATCTGGAAACATGGCAATGCTGTTTAGCGCAAACGACCACGTCTTCTTGTGGCAGGCAGGCGAGCAAGGAAGCGCAAGAAGGAATACCAATACCTACAAATTGAGGTATATATAGTCTCAATAGAAGTCTCCATCAAGGTTTTACCATTTTGATCTTAGACAGAATAGTCTACTAATCCCAGTAGATCCGTATAAAATAGAATACCCTATGCGGAATGGTATAGGCTAGCCAAGACATGCGGTAACATTCTATCTTCGAAGTAAGCACTCCGCCGCTCCATCGACTCTTGGGTGATCGCCTGGACTAAACTTGCTGTAAGAAGATTGTGCCACACAAATACCCAATATTAATATGTTAATGATAACAATAGCAACATAATCATACCTTTTCTAAGACGCAACTGCAAGATCCACAGGCAGAATAAGTCAGCAATAGTAGTTGTTGTAGCCTAGCCTAGACGTGAAAATGCCAATAGAGAGCTGCAAGAGCCGTCAGTAGTAAGTAGCCTATTACAGCTCACATTCGTCTTGGGTTATATAGGAGATCAAGGCGAGATACCTAGGTGAAGAAAAAATAGTTAAAGATTCCCATACACTCGCAGTTTTCCACGACCTGTATGAGATGATCAGATAACTGATGCTTTATCAGAAAATCTGCATATCGGAGGACAAAAAGGTGCCCTGAGAGTTCTTCCTCATTCTCCCTCTCCCTCTCTCTCTCTCTCTCTCTCTCTCTCTCTCTGGCCACAGAGCTCCGCGCACAGACAGACCGAGACCTAGTCCAACCTGAGTTTAGAACTCGGGCTGCTTCGGTGGAGGCGGACAAACTCCAGGGTAGGCTCTTTCCCACAGCTCTCCCGCTTGGATATTGTCCTATTCAGATTAAATTTAGAAATAGCGGAGGGAAACGAGACTAGCGATGCAGCCCGCTGCCAACCCGCCTATCAACACCAAGACCCTCCCATTGCGCAACTGTAAATACTTGTTGTAACGTTGTATGCATTGTAATTAGGTCTACATTTCAATAAAAATTGTAATTATAATGTAGCCTTCTACATCATAGGCCCACACGAGTTTCCTTATTTTTGGAATAACGTAGGCTACCATAATATATTGATGCTGATCTAATGGGTTGCTTTGTGATGTGGTGAGTCTTGTCATGTTGGTAACTCAACTCTGCGCTCTTTTGACCTATTATCAACTGTGAGACCTCAGAGATTTAAATAGCACAGGGCCACTCATAAATTTTTTCGATGGCAAAGCAGTTTGGAATAGGTCTCTCGTCTACATTGTTATGGTATTTGATACTCAAAGGTATAGACAAACCTACTTAAAACGGTCACTCAAATGGATGGTTTTGCTGGTGCGTAAAGCGTGCTGTCATAGCTATTCAGTCGCTGACGCCATCCAAGCAAACCGGGAACATTCCCAGAACATTAAGGTTCCTAATAAATTCTAGTTAGGATTTTATCTAACATTAGGGTGATAACATCCCAAAAACATTCAAATAATGCTTATGATAACAACATGTATTTTTTTCTCATAAAAAAAAAGAAGTATCCACCCGAAAGTTCATTAGGTTTCCAGGTAATGTAATAACACAATGTACCAGTAATATTTTTCTTTCAAAACAAAATTGGTGCTGTTAAAGTTCCAGTAACACAAAAACTCTCCAGACCTATGGATGATTATGGAAAGTTTGTATAAAACATTTGCCTGATGTTACAAAAACGTTCCCAGAACACATCATGTCTGTTCTTTAAAGCTTCCCAGAATGTTTCATTAGGTTGTGGGAACAGTCTGGTGGGAACATTGTATGTTTCCAAAAACACAAGAACTGTCCAGTTGTGCGGATTATTCTACAATGTTTCCTTTAAGGTGCAAAAAAACATTTACCTGATGTTACAAGAATGTTCCCAGAACACATTTAGTCTGTTCTTTAAAGGTTCCAATAATGATTATTTAGGTTGTGGGAACATTGTGGGGATATGTCAAGAGATAGGTTCCCAAAACACTACAACTGTCCAGTTGTTTATTTTGTATTGTTTTTTATTTCACCTTTAGTTAACCAGGTAGGCTAGTTGAGAACAAGTTCTCATTTACAACTGCCACCTGGCCAAGATAAAGCAAAGCAGTGTGACATAAACAACAACACAGAGTTACACATGGAATAAACAAGCGTAGAGTCAATAACACAATAGAAAAAAAGAAAGTCTATATACAGTGTGTGCAAATGGCGTGAGGAGGTAAGGCAATAAATAGGCCATAGTACCGAAGTAATTACAATTGAACAAATTAACACTGGAGTGATAGATGAGCAGATGGTGATGTGCAAGTAGAAATACTGGTGTGCAAAAGAGCAGAAAAGTAAATAAAAACAATATGGGGATGAGTTAGGTAGTTTGGGTGGGGTATTTACAGATGGGCTATGTACAGCTGCAGCGATCGGTTTGCTGCTCAGATAGCTGATGTTTAAAGTTAGTGAGGGAAATATAAGTCTCCAGCTTCAGCGATTTTTGCAATTCGTTCCAGTCATTGGCAGCAGAGAACTGGAAGGCGGCCAAAGGAGGTGTTGGCTTTGGGGATGACCAGTGAGATATACCTGCTGGTGCGCGTGCTACGGGTGGGTGTTGCTATCGTGACCAGTGAGCTGAGATAAGGCGGAGCTTTACCTAGCATAGACTTGTAGATGACCTGGAGCCAGTGTGTCTGGCGACGAATATGTAGCGAGGGCCAGCCGACTAGAGCATACAGGTCGCAGTGGTGGGTGGTATAAGGGGCTTTGGTGACAAAACGGATGGCACTGTGATAGACTGCATCCAGTTTGCTGAGTAGACTATTGGAAGATATTTTGTAAATGACATCGCCGAAGTCGAGGATCGGTAGGATAGTCAGTTTTTATATGAGATGCTGATATTCAGATAATGTTTGTATCAGGGTGCATAAACATTCCTTTTATGTTTCAAGAATGTTGACAGAACAGCCTTTCTGAGTTCTTTAAAGGTTCCCAGAACATTTAGTTAGGTTGTGGGAACAGTGTGGGGTACATTACAAGAGATAGGTTCCCAAAACACAAAATATGCTCAGTTGTGATGACATTCATAAAATGTTTAAGATAGGTTGCACAGGACATTCATATAATGTCATGATGAATTAAAGGATGAATGAATTACATGTATTTAGGGTATGGGTTTGTATTTCACAGTATTTTACTGTAATTACAAGAGATTGGTGCAAGCAGGTTGGCTGCTTGATGAATTGTTTATCCATTACAGCATATTAATGCACATTTGGTGTTTTATATCACTTGCACTTCAAGAGGTCTTAACAAGTCTTCCAAACTGGCAGCGGCTACAGGGCAAAACAGACCAAAAGGACAAGGGAAAATGCTCAACCATTTAAGGTTTAAGACTGTCTGCCACTCTAATCTATCCCCTATATATTTTAAATTGATAGGGCACTATAACCACATAGGAGTTCAATTGGTACAGTATTCTCACTAAAAGGTGCAACAAATATAGCCATTAACAACAATACCATGCACCTACTAGTGGTAACCATCAAGGACCACTTTGAAAACAAACATTTTAATTAATACTTTCAAGTGATTTCCTCTGGGTCCACATTGTTCCCTTTGTTGTATATGTCTGTTACCCAAAATAAATTCAATTCAAAAGGTTGTTGGCGCTCCAAAGATATGGTACGACTTTGTATTCTGTGGGGTGGAATTACAGTACCATTTGAAATACAACAATTTTCCCACAATGCACAATAATTTACAGTATGCTGTCGTTAAACGTTTCAGAGTTTTTTACTGTTGATAATACCTAACATTATCGTATACATTACAGCGTCACAGTGTATGAAAAGCAGCATGCGTTTTATTTTGATATAGCTTGGCATCTTCACATTTTCTCCCTTAGGCTGCTACTTCTTAAATTGTTTAAATGTTCTCTCATTCTGTATTTCAGAATTTCTCATAATATTTTTCTCTTTCTTAATTGTATTTCAGTGGACTAAACACCAAGCTCTGATAGACTAATCAATCAACAGTGACAGAAGGGTCAAGCACCATAAGTGAACTTTGGGGTTGGAAAAGGTGTTGTTATGATGATCATAGTACTGTTTTGATATCCAGGACAATGTATATATGGCAGTGGGTGCGAATCCAACTTTTCTGGATCTTTCTTTCCCAGCACTAAAGGTCCTGAAGCTTCTGTGCATGTGTTTCTTCACCTTCACGCACACATTTGTGGTCTCCTTCCCTTCACATTTCTCACTGTCAGTTGTGAATGATAATTCTTCTAGTTTTACAGGTGAAAAGCCTACCTGTGTATTTTGCCTAGTGTTGCATGCTGTTGAGTTTTGGCAACATGAGTAGTGGTGTTTTCTGTCTTACAGTAACTTTGTACTATGCTATTATATTGGGTTCTGTTACGTAGAAAACTATGTGATCACGCAGACATTGATTCAGCATTGATCAAACGTTATTAAATGAGCACCATTCGCCGGAGTAGCCTGTTCTCTAGGAGTAGAGCAGAGACTGTGCATAAAGTCGAGAATAAACACATGCGCAGAATGTGATCCGCACATGTGCAGAAGCGTCGGGACCTTCAGCGCTTGGAATAAAAGGTCAGGGACAAGTCAGCCACTTTGTTTACATATAGGTTAGATATAATTTGAGATGTGGCCACTGTATACAGTAAATATGTACTGTATTCATTCTATGACTCTTCCAGTCCATGAAATGCCCACCGCCCTCATATGACATGCTTGCTAAAATGTTTTATCTAGTTCTTCAATGATAGATGGAACAGACAAGGTTAACTTTAATTTTATACAAGTAAAGACCAACAAAATCCAACTTATTGCAGGAAATGTACACAGGCTCCGTGACTGAAAAAAAGCATATGGTTCTTGAACACTTAAAGAGATTGTCAGTGTATGTGGTTTTCCTACAAGAGTTACATTTCAAAATAGGAGAAATTGAATATTTAAAGAAAAGCTGGGTTGGAGAGACCTTTGGTGCAACCTACTGTAGTAACAGCAGAGCTGTAGGCATCCTGATAAATAAGAGTACATCCTATTCAAGAATTGACTTTGCTTTAAAATCATAGGAAATTTGTTTTAAAACGGAAACAATTTCTCTCGGCCCCAAGGCAAAAAGAGTGGAATTGCATGAAATGTGTTATAAAATTGTGAAATGTTCTCTCTGCTCCATGGCAAAATGTGTATAACTGCAGAAAACTTGATTTAAAACTGCATTTTCACATTTTCACTAGACCCCATGGCATACTTTAATTTTATCTCTGTTGTCAAGAGTGGGGCCACTAAAATATTTTTCCCACGAAGTGGGTAAATGTAGATTATATTCCTGTTAACCAATAGTGACACCTGTTACATTTGGGGGGCCCTAGTAAGATTTGGTTGGGGCCCCCCAAATGTAACAGGTGTCACTATTGGTTAACAGGAATATAATCTACATTTATTTGCAGATGATCTCCTGATATACCTGACCAATATTGAAAACTCAATCCCTTCCTTGCTAAAACTATTTTCAGAATACTCAAAAATCTCAGGATATATTGAATTAATGTAGAAAAAAACTAAACAATCTTCCTAAGTCTGCAGGTGGTTTTAACCTACCAGACGTGGAATTGTATCAACTCGCCACCCAAGGCTTTTACTTGTGACATATAGTTAAATGGATTAAAGAGGAACAATGGGTATATATTGAAGATCAAATCAAACTTTATTTTGTCACATGCGCCGAATACAACAGGTGTACTGTGAAATACTTACTTACAAGCCCTTAACCAACAATGAGGTTCAAGAAAGAATAATAAAATAATAAAAAGTAACACAATAAAATAACAATAATGAGGCTATATACAGGGGGTACCGGTACTGAGTCAATGTGCGAGGGTACACGTTAGTCAAGGTCATTTGTACATGTAGGTAGGGGTAAAGTGACTATGCATGCATAATAAACAGTGAGTAGCACTCTCCACTACATCCCCATAAATGTTAATGGGGGCCTGTTCGGCCCGGCTTTTCCTGTAGTCCACAATCAGCTCCTTTGTCTTGCTCACATTGAAGGAGAGGTTGTTATCCTGGCACCACACTACCAGGTCTCTAACCTCCTCCCTATAGGCTGTCTCATCGTTGTCGGTGTTGTGTCGTCAACAAACTTAATGATGGTGTTGTAGTCGTATTTGGCCATGCAGTCGTGGGTGAACAGGGAGTACAGGAGGGGACTAAGCATGCACCCCTGAGGGGTCCAGTGTTGAGGATCAGCGTGGCAGACGTGTTGTTGCCTACCCTTACCACCTGGGGGTGGCCCGTCAGGAAATCCAGGATCTAGTTGCAGAGGGAGGTGTTTAGTCCCAGGGTCCTTAGCTTAGTGATGAGCTTTGTGGGCATTATGGTGTTGAACGCTGAGCTGTAGTCAATGAACAGCATTCTCACATAGGTGTTCCTTTTGTCCAGGTGGGAAAGGAAGGTGTGGAGTGCGATTGAGATTGCGTCATCTGTGGATCCGTTGGGGCGGTATGCAAATTGGAGTGGGTCTAGGGATTTTTTATTTTTATTTTTTATTTCACCTTTATTTAACCAGGTAGGCTAGTTGAGAACAAGTTCTCATTTGCAACTGCGACCTGGCCAAGAGAAAGCATAGCATGTGAACAGACAACACAGAGTTACACATGGAGTAAACAATAAACAAGTCAATAACATGGTAGAAAAAAAAAAAAAAGAATCTATATACAATGTGTGCAAAAGGCATGAGGTAGGCAATAAATCGAATAATTACAATTTAGCAGATTAACACTGGAGTGATAAATCATCAGATGATCATGTGCAAGAAGAGATACTGGGTGTGCAAAAGAGCAGAAAAGTAAATAAATAAAAGCAGTATGGGGGGTGAGGTAGGTAAATTGGGTGGGGAGTTTACAGATGGACTATGTACAGCTGCAGCGATCGGTTAGCTGCTCGGATAGCAGATTTTTAAAGTTGTTGAGGGAGATAAAAGTCTCCAACTTCAGAGATTTTTGCAATTCGTTCCAGTCGCAGGCAGCAGAGAACTGGAAGGAAAGGCGTCCAAATGAGGGTTGGCTTTAGGATGATCAGTGAGATAACACTGCTGGAGCGCGTGCTGCGGGTGGGTGTAGCCATCGTGACCAGTGAACTGAGATAAGGCGGCACTTTACCTAGCATAGCCTTGAGATGACCTGGAGCCAGTGGGTCTGACGACGAACATGTAGCGAGGGCCAGCCGACTAGGCAAACAGGTCGCAGTGGTGGGTCGTATAAGGTGCTTTAGTAACAAAACGAATGGCACTGTGATAAACTGCATCCAGTTTGCTGAGTAGAGTATTGGAAGCTATTTTGTAGATGACATCGCCGAAGTCGAGGATCGGTAGGATAGTCAGTTTTACTAGGGTAAGTTGGCGGCGTGAGTGAAGGAGGCTTGTTGCGGAATAGAAAGCCGATTCTGATTTGATTTTGGATTGGAGATGTTTGATATGAGTCTGGAAGGAGAGTTTGCAGTCTAGCCAGACACCTAGTACTTATAGATGTCCACATATTCTAGGTCGGAACCGTCCAGGGTGGTGATGCTAGTCGGGCGTGCGGGTGCAGGCAGCGAACGGTTGAAAAGCATGCATTTTGTTTTACTAGCGTTTAAGAGCAGTTGGAGGCCACGGAAGGAGTGTTGTATGGCATTGAAGCTCGTTTGGAGGTTAGATAGCACAGTGTCCAAGGAAGGGCCGGAAGTTATAGAATGGTGTCGTCTGCGTAGAGGTGGATCAGGGAATCCCCGCAGCAAGAGCAACATCATTGATGTATACAGAGAAAAGAGTCGGCCCGAGAATTGAACCCTGTGGTACCCCCATAGAGACTGCCAGGACCGGACAACATGCCCTCCGATTTGACACACTGAACTCTGTCTGCAAAGTAGTTGGTGAACCAGGCAAGGCAGTCATTAGAAAAACCGAGGCTACTGAGTCTGCCGATAAGAATTTGGTGATTGACAGAGTCGAAAGCCTTGGCCAGGTCGATGAAGACGGCTGCACAGTAATGTCTTTTATCGATGGCGGTTATGATATCGTTTAGTACCTTGAGCGTGGCTGAGGTGCACCCGTGACCGGCTCGGAAACCGGATTGCACAGCGGAGAAGGTACGGTGGGATTCGAGATGGTCAGTGATCTGTTTGGTGACTTGGCTTTCGAAGACCTTAGATAGGCAGGGCAGGATGGATATAGGTCTGTAACAGTTTGGGTCCAGGGTGTCTCCCCCTTTGAAGAGGGGATGACCGCGGCAGCTTTCCAATCCTTGGGGATCTCAGATGATACGAAGAGAGGGTTGAACAGGCTGGTAATAGGGGGTGCGACAATGGCGGCGGACAGTTTCAGAAATAGGGGTCCAGATTGTCAAGCCCAGCTGATTTGTATGGGTCCAGGTTTTCCAGCTCTTTCAGAACATCTGCTATCTGGATTTGGGTAAAGGAGAAGCTGGGGAGGCTTGGGCGAGTAGCAGCGGGGGGGGCGGGGCTGTTGGCCAAGGTTGGAGTCGCCAGGAGGAAGGCATGGCCAGCCATTGAGAAATGCTTGTTGAAGTCTTCGATTATCACGGATTTATGGTGTGACCGTGTTACCTAGCCTCAGTGCAGTGGGCAGCTGGGAGGAGGTGCTCTGTTCTCCATGGACTTTACAGTATCCCAGAACTTTTTGGAGGTTAGAGCTACAGGATGCAAATTTCTGCTTGAAAAAGCTGGCCTTTGCTTTCCTGACTGACTGCGTGTATTGGTTCCTGACTTCCCTGAACAGTTGCCATATCGCGGGGGCTCTCGATGCTATTGCAGTTCGCCACAGGATGTTTTGTTGCTGGTCGAGGGCAGTCAGGTCTGGAGTGAACCAAGGGCTATATCTGTTCTTGGTTCTGCATTTTTTGAACGGAGCATGCTTGTCAATATGGTGAGGAAGTAACTTTTAAAGAATGACCAGGCATCCTCAACTGACGGGATTGAGGTCAATATCCTTCCAGGGTACCCGGGCCAGGTCGATTAGAAAGGCCTGCTCGCAGAAGTGTTTTAGGGAGCGTTTGACAGTGATGAGGGGTGGTCGTTTGACCGCGGACCCATGGCGGATACAGGCAATGAGGCATGGATCGCTGAGATCTTGATTGAAGACAGCAGAGGTGTATTTGGAGGGCAGGTTGGTCAGGATAATGTCTATTAGGGTGCCCATGTTTACGGATTTAGGGTTGTACCTGGTGGGTTCCTTGATGATTTGTGTGAGATTGAGGGCATCAAGCTGGATTGTAGGACTGCCGGGGTGTTAAGCATATCCCAGTTTAGGTCACCTAACAGAACAAACTCTGAAGCTAGATGGGGAGCGATCAATTCACAGATGTGTCCAGGGCACAGCTGGGAGCTGAGGGGGGTCGGTAGCAGGCGGCAACAGTGAGAGACTTATTTCTGGAGAGATTAATTTTTAAAATTAGAAGTTCGAACTGTTGGGCATAGACCTGGAAAGTATGACAGAACTTTGCAGGCTATCTCTGCAGTAGATTGCAACTCCTCCCCCTTTGGCAGTTCTATCTTGACGGAAAGTGTTATAGTTGGGTATGGAAATCCCAGAATTTTTGGTGGCCTTCCTAAGCCAGGATTCGGACACGGCAAGGACATCAGGGTTGGCAGAGTGTGCTAAAGCGGTGAGTAAGGCAAACTTAGGAGGAGGCTTCTGAGTTGACATGCATGAGGCCAAGGCTTTTTCGATCACAGAAGTCCACAAATGAGGGTGACTGGGGACATGCAGGGCCTGGGTTTACCTCCACATCACCCGAGGAACAGAGGAGTAGTAGGATGAGGGTGCGGCTAAAGGCTATCAAAACTGGTCGCCTAGAGCGTTGGGGACAAAGAATAAAAGGAGCAGATTTATGGGCGTGGTAGAAAGATTCTGGGCATAATGTGCAGACAGGGGTATGGTGGGGCGCGGGTACAGCGAGGGCAAGCCCAGGCACTGGGTGATGATAAGAGAGGTTGTATCTCTGGACATGCTGGTCTCAATGGGTGAGGTCACCGCATGTGTGGGGGGTGGGACAAAGGAGGTATCAGAGGTACGGAGAGTGGAACTACAGGGTCCATTGCAAACCAAAACAATGATAATGATAACTAGCCGAACAACAGTATGCAAGGCATATTGATATTTGAGAGAGACATACAATAAGGCATAAAGTGATTGCAGGTCTTGATTGGGAGAGCTAGCTAAAACAACAGGTAAGATAACAGCAGCAATAACAGGGTGCTAGTCTAACACAGCAACAACAGGTAAAAATGGCGACGACTAGGCAGAGAGGGTCGGATTAACTACACACAGATCCTGAGTTAAAGCACAGAGCCGACAGATAAAACACAAATAAACAGAATGGAGTACCGTGAATTAATGGACAGTCAAGCAGGCACAGCTATGTAGCCGAGTGATCATAGTGTCCAGGGGGCAGCCGTAGATGGAGCAGGGAGGCCTCCACTAGGCTAGCACGCGGCGTTAAAGTTAGTAGCCCGGGGGTGTCTGCTCAGACGGAGGGGGTCTGCTCAGACGTGGTCGTGTCGACAGAGAATCCAAGCCGGATGGCGGTGGCGAAAGAGAGGTTGTGAATTGTAGAATTGTGTTGCTAACTGGTGCTAGCTTCGTGGCAGTGGCGCTAGCTGCGCTAGCTGCAAGCTAGCTGTGAGGATCAGAAGTAGTGGCTCAGGGATTACGGCAGGAATCCGGCGTTGTTGTCGAGAGACAGTCGATGCTGGTAAATTGGTGAGTAATATCCAGGCTAATAACAGGGCTGGTGTCTGTGCAGAAGGTAAAAGCTACTAGCAGCGGCAAAAAAATGGCTAAATTAGCTTGTAGCTGATTTAGACCAGTTGTGATGGATTGGCAGGGCTCTGTGTCGGCAAAAAAGGTCCAGTCCAATTGGCAAAAGAGGTATTGTAGCCCAAGAATACGCTGGTAGACCTCTTCGGCTAGCCGGCAGATGGGCCTAGCTCGAGGCTAGCTCAAGGCTAACTGGTGCTTGCTTCGGGACAGAGGTGTTAGCCAGTAGTAGCCACTCGGTTGCAGCGCTAGCTGTGATGATACGGTGTAATTGTCCACAGCTTGCGTCAGGAATCCGGTGATGTGGTAGAGAAAAAGCAGTCCTATATGCTCTGGGTTGATATCGCGCTTGCAGACTGGCAGGTATTGGCCCGAGCTGAAGCTGGCTGTGTCCGAGTTAAGGGTGAAGACCGCAGCAGTGGCTAACTGACTACTAGCTAGTAGCTAGTTATCTGGCTAGCTTCTGATTGGGGTTACGGTTCTAAAGTATAAAAAATAGCAGGTCCGTACCACATTGGGTGAGGCGGAATGTAGGAATGTATATTCAGTTCCTAGATGGAAATGAAAGTAAAAATATATACGAAATGTATACGAAAAATACGAGGACTATTTACACGGGACAAGACAAGACAAACACACGTCCTACTGCTACGCCATCTTGGATTTAAGATTTAAGATTTATGATGCTGTTGATGAGCATGCATCGAAGGGGAAGGCCCTTTATGATAATGCCCCCGTGCACAAAGCGAGGTCCATACAGAAATGGTTTGTTGCGATCAGTGTGGAAGAACTTGACTGGCCTGCACAGAGCCTAGACCTCAACCCCATCGAACACCTTTGGGATGAATTGGAACGCCGAAAGGCGAGCCAGGCTAATCGCCCAACATCTTTGCCTGACCTCACTGATGTTCTTGTGGCTGAAAGGAAGCAAGTCCCTGCAGCAATGCTCCAACTTCTAGTGGAAAGCCTTCCCAGAAGAGTGGAGGCTGTTAGAGCAGAATAGGGGGGACCAACTCCATATTAAGGCCCATGATTTTGGAATGAGATGTTCGACGAACAGGTGTCCACATACTTTTGGCAATGAAGTGTATATGCAACGTTAAAGTTTCCTGACATAAAATGTAGATATTAACTATTTTGGACATCAGAGCAATCTTGAGGGAATCCTATTTGAGTGAGCAAAGAATATTCATATGATAGGTTAGATATAAACTCAGCAAAAAAATAAACATCCTCTCACTATCAATTGCGTTCATTTTCAGCAAACTTAACATGTGTAAATATTTGTGTAAACATAACAAGATTCAACAACTGAGACATAAACTGAACAAGTTCCACAGACATGTGACCAACAGACATGGGATAATGTGTCGCTGAACAAAGGGGGGTTCAAAATCAAAAGTAACAGTCAGTATCTGGTGTGGCCACCAGCTGCATTAAGTACTTCAGTGCATCTCCTCCTCATGGACTGCACCCTATTTGCCAGTTCTTGCTGCAATATGTTACCCCACTCTTCCACAAAGACACCTGCGAGTTCCCGGACATTTCTGGGGGGAATGGCCCTAGCCCTCACCCTCCGATCCAACAGGTCCCAGACATGCTCAATGGGATTGAGATCCGGGCTCTTCGCTGGCCATGGCAGAACACTGACATTCCTGTCTTGCAGGAAATCACGCACAGAACGAGCAGTATGGCTGGTGGCATTGTCATGCTGGAGGGTCATGTCAGGATGAGCCTGCAGGAAGGGTACCACATGAGGGAGGAGGATGTCTTCCCTGTAACGCACAGCGTTGAGATTGCCTGCAATGACAACAAGCTCAGTCCGATGATGCTGTGACACACCGCCCCAGACCATGATGGACCCTCCACCTCCAAATCGATCCCGCTCCAGAGTACAGGCCTCGGTGTAATGCTCATTCCTTTGACGATAAACGCGAATCCGACCATCAACCCTGGTGAGACTAATCCGCGACTCGTCAGTGGAGAGCACTTTTTGCGAGTCCTGTCTGGTCCAGCGACGGTGGGTTTGTGCCTATAGGCGACATTGTTGCCGGTGATGTCTGGTGAGGACCTGCCTTGTTGTTGCCATTCCGTACTTGTCCCGCAGGTGTGATGTTCGGATGTACCGATCCTGTGGATGTACCGATCCACTGCGAGGACGAATAGCTGTCCGTCCTGTCTCCCTGTAGCGCTGTCTTACATGTCTCACAGTATGGACATTGCAATTTATTGCCCTGGCCACATCTTGCAGTCCTCATGCCTCCTTGCAGAATGCCTAAGCCAAGTTCGCACAGATGAGCAGGGACCCTCGTCATCTTTCTTTTGGTGTTTTTCAAAGTCAGTATTAAGTTCTAAGTTTTCATAAAAGAGCATGACAACACATGAGCACATGCTGCAGCACCAGAGACGTGTTGACCTCTATACAGGCTGTCGTTAAAAAAGAGGATAGTCTTCGTGCTAAAGTTGTCTTTCAACTGTAAAATGCTAAATTCATCAATGAATTCGAGAAAAAGCCATTTGTTTTTTAACACTGCAGCCACATATCATTCATTTGGGTAACTGTCATTTTCTAATTTGTTATATTTTATTCCATGATATTGTTGTTAAAAAATGTATTTGTGTTGACTGTGATTAGGGCATGGGAATATAAGAGCATCTGCTGGGCTAAATTAACAAACTAGGCATGCATAGCTCACCGCATGATCCTCAACCAAAGAATGGCCAAATGACAGTATAACCTAATAAAGTATTTTTTAAATTTCATTATTATTTAATTCTAAGTAGTACTTTTTTAAATGTAATATTATACCGCCTAAATGCGACACTTATAGCATGTTGATGTGTTGTTGAAATGCTGAGCGCTCCTGCCAGCCTGTAGCGTGTCACAAATGCTTCACAATGTATTTCTTAAATAGCAGGCTATAGCCTAGCCTTCAAATAATACTAATATAGTCTAAAGTATATATTTTTGTTTGAATAGCTGGCTTAGGATACCTGGCTTGCTCCTGACTGATTTAGAGTTAGTACTGTATGTTGTTTAATAGCCTGTTAAAATGTTGAATGTCAATTGACAGTGACCACAGAAGGCTGCTGAGGGGACGACGGCTCATAATAATGGCTGGAATGGAGTAAATGGAATGGTATCAAACACATGGAAGCCTGTCCTCTCCAATTAAGGTGCCATCGGACGCCTTAAGTAGTGACAAAATCACACATTAGCCTACTTCCCAAGCAAAGTAAATGTTTTGTTTCCTCGGTTATAGAAGGTTGTAGCTCAGCCTTTGAATGTCAAAGAGACAAACTAAAGATATACCATATACTGTACATCGGAGTCACATCTTCCCCAGGCATTGTACAAATTGTTTAAGGCATAAAGTATTATTGATCACTTTATATAATCAGGTCCATTTATTCTTTCAGCTAACAAGGGGTAGGCCTTTGCTTTTAGAAATTTCCTTTAACAAAAGCAACAATACTCTCACATACCCCCTCAATTTGAGCACCGGTTTTAACTTAACACACCAATCCCTTCACTGACACAGATATGTAAGGAGTGCATGGTGACTGAAGGAACTGGCTGACAAAATCTATGGATAGTAGACTATCATTTTGTCTGTCTAACAGGTAGGTCTACCTCTTATTTCTTGAATAGGAAGAAATAGGGTCCAACACAAAACCCTCTTGCTGTTAGCCTTAAGCCAAATTATGAAGACTGCTTAAAGGAATTAGGCCTAGGACTGTTATGGTGACCGTATGAATGCCATACCAGTAGTCACACGTCATGATGGCAGTCAAATTCCACGTGACCATTTAGTCACGGTAATTAGGCTTCTCCAAGCTCTGATGCTGCTGATGGTCATTAGTAGTCTACAAAACTTGCTAACTGCCTGGTACTCAGCACTCTGTTGTCCCTCTAATCACTCAGACATCAATGCAAATGTGATCAAAAATCTAATCTTCACTTCATGAGAGCCCATGTTCTCATGTTGCGCAACATTTCTATAGGCTATCTAATTACGTGAGAAAACAGAGTGATGGACTCTATTAAAAAGAGGAGGCTCCCATCAGCTTTCTATAGGCTGGGCCTGCTATATTTATATGTCAACTTTCCTAATATTAAGCACATTTATTCTCTGTACAACAGGAGTATAGCCTACCTGGCTGGCATGAAAATGAACCACAGGAAAGCTATTTTAGTGCATAGATGACATGTATTTTTCCCCCTGCCCCTATTCTGACAGGTGCATGATAATGGTCCGTTCTAAATCAAAACTAATTTCACACATATATTATTTAGTATATGTAAAGACAATATTAAATCAAGAATAGTCTGACGGGTGGCAATATTAGTTGTGAATGATATATCATCACTTGATGCCCAGCTTGTGTGCAGTAAGGCAAGAAATGCATGCTTTTTTGGCGACCTTTTCAATTCATAGTCACACACCTCATGTAGCATAGCCCATAGGCCTATATGTTTTGATAAGGTTTGTATCACAACTAAAGTGGCCAAGTAACTTCTTAAAATTAAGCACATTAATCAACTTAATAACACTCGGGTGGCGCAGCGGTCTAAGGCACTGCATTTCAGTGCAAGATGTGACACTGCAGTCCCTGGTTTGAGTCCAGGCTGCATCACATCTGGCTGTGATTGGGTGTCCCATAGGTTGGCGCCCAATTGGCCCAATGTCGTCTGGGTTTGGCTGGGGTAGGCAGTCATTGTAGTTAAGCATTTGTTCTTAACTGACTTGGATAGTTAAATAAAAAACTGATGTAGAGTCTAACTGGCATACATAAGCAGCGTGTGAGTTTCAAGTTTGGGGATGATCATTTTCACCATAAAAATGCACCTTTGTAATAAAACCATTACATGCATAATCGCATTTGCGGTCACTTTTGAGAATGTTTTTTCCCACTAATGGAACATTCAAGCTTATAGCCTACTGCCATGTGCGCAGCAGTGTTAAGAAATAGCCTAAATGTTAATAAATAGCCTAAGAGTTTATCAACATTTTAAGCTAAATATTCTGATCTGTTGTGTCAGCCTCATTGCTTTTTTAATTTGTTTTTTATGCTGTAGACCTCTACTGTGCACCATGGCAGTGAAGCCTGTAACATTAGATCTGTTTATTATTGTGTCAGTGTGAAAGGTTGGGAATTAGCTTGGGAAACTGACAGATCAATAACGTTACATTGACATACTGACTAATACAACTCACATTGCACTGAAAAAAACATCAGAATATAAATTTTAAATCGTTTGGCTGATGGTTTCATCGTTTGATTCAGATCTAGTTTGATTGAGGCAAAAATAATAGCTAATGTAAGCCAACTTCTGGCCAGCTCTCTCTCTCTAACGGTACATCAACTGGAAAAAGCTTGCCAAGTACATTTACTTCTGAAACGTGACAAAACAAAGGCTACAAAACATTTCCATACAAACAACTGCTGTTAGATAATAAGAATAGACACCTCATATGTCCCCCCCTATCCCCAGTGAAAGTTGCGCCCCTGCTAAGTGCTACACAAATAGCAGTGTATATGGCAACAAAAATGGGCTTTGAATATAAACTTCAATTAGCACTCTAAGTCACACAGTACAAATAGTTCAAATATAGGGTAAATACAAACAATATATACACATTAAAGGTTTACAGTTTGGCTGCCACGTACCACATGCAGACAACACTCACTAGTAACACATCTCTAGGGTTCTGTGCTGGTTTGGTTTGAAAGAGACTAATGATTGCAAGAGGCGGGTGGCCCCGCTCCTCTCCAGGGTAGAAGGGAGGTGGGAAGAGTTTTGTACACCGCACGCACACACACACACACACACACACACACACACACACACACACACACACACACACACACACACACACACACACAAACACACACCACACACACACACACACTATAAAACACACCCATTGATATTACTAAATGCTGATATTTACTAAATGCTGTTTAAATGCACAATATGCTGCTGTCTTTGGGGGGAAATTAGCTGATTACTCAATGGTTTGTGCAAACACACTAATCCACATACTGTACACAATTCACACACACATACAGTGCATTCGGAAAGTATTCAGACCCCTTGACTTTTTCCATATTTTGTTATGTTGCAGCCTTATTTTAAATGTATTAAATGACAAGCAAAAACAGGCATTTATAATGTTAGCAAATGTGATGTGTTGTGTTCAAAGTCTGCTGGGAAAGCCATTGTAAAGGTCTGTGTCACAGGCCTAAGAGCTGTGTTGGTCAGCCCATCCCATTATGGCTTTTGTCAGAGGGAGAACGTGATGTGTGTTGACTACGCTGCAATGTGGGTCTATGTGATGATAGGTTTGATGTGTTGAGTTATGTAGGCCACCTGACTACCCTTGTGCAAAATCTGAACCGGCAAATTAAGCAATGTACATCATTAGGTCAGGGATGAGGACCAATTATTCACCATTGACACATCAACTCAACTGAACTACAGTACCATATTAATGTTGGGGATACCTAGAGGAAGGTGACCATGGGCCCGAAATGCATTAGCCTGGCCCAGGTCATTAGGCTGTCATTGTATTCAGTGGTTGGAAGGGAAAAACGGTGAGACGGGGGGGGGGGGGGGGGGGGTGCCTAATCAGAAAGGAACATTTCTTATGGATCATAAAAAGAGCGCTTGGGCTGTAGCCAGCACGATCAAAACGGACACCTCAGCCTTTAGCCACTGTTCAATGGGAGGAATCAAGTCAGTCTTCTTCTTCTGACACCCACAGTTGAACACGTCCAGAAGGCCGGGAGGTCAATAGAGGATGGTCAAGGACGGTCAAGAGTTTGAAGAGGTTTTGAGTTAACTGAGAGATGCTGGTCCAGTCTTTTGCCTGGCTGCGTGGCGGCCTTAGGAAGAGTGAGTCTAATTAACAAGCCCATAGAGCAATAGATTAACTAGAGCGCTAATTAAAGACGTATAGAATGGGGTTAGCTAACGGCCCTCTCTACATTGCCACATTAGTCAGCCATGCTCAGAGCTGACCGACTACCAAAGCCAAGAATGTGCAATGAAAAGTTTCAGTCATATTTTTAAAGTAAGCCTTAGCATGGTCTACTATATATGCAATTCATTAGCCCTCGCAGATTTTCAGCGAAAGCTCTCTGCTTGGTTGAAGACACCTGGTGCTTGTCAGACACATGATAAAGTCCAGCAGAATGTATTTTCATTGGAAGTCAGATGGTTTCATTCTTTTTAGGAGAAGGTTTGGCAGGCCGAGATTTCCTTGTCCCATCGTGCACTAGCGACTCCTGTGGCAGGCCATGCGCATGCACGCTGACACGGTTGCCAGGTGTACGGTGTTTCCTCCAACACATTGGTGCGGCTGGCTTCCGGGTTAAGCGGGCATTGCGTCAAGAAGCAGTGTGGCTTGGCTGGGTCGTGTTTGGGAGGACGCACGGCTCTCGAACCTTCACTTTTCCAGAGTCCATATGGGAGTTGCAGAGATGGGACAAGACTGTAACTACCAATTGGATACCACCAAATTGGAAAGAAAAAAGGGCTAAAAAATATATATTGGGGGGGTGCTGCCTGCCCCTGTTTCTTCTTATGTTCTTAATTCAGAAGAAAAACTCTGAATCTGTCTTTTGAGAAAAGTAATTTGGACAGAAATACCACATTATTGGTACTTGCATAGGGAGGCGCTTATGTGATGATGAAAAAAGCACTTTGCAAGAGATGGCACCTGAGAGGGTGGTGCAAAACTGTCATCCTTTCTAATGTGGCTGGTGCACTGTTATCTGAATTTTAGAAGGAAAACAAATTATAGCGCCAAAGAAAAAAAGCATTTAATGGCTTTCCAAAGACATACTTGACTACTTGACTGACTTGTCAAACCAAGCCATGTGAGAAGCATCCCACTTCCTTGTTCATATGATTATCTGCAGAATCTAAGCATCTCAAAACAATGGCCTCTGTGTTTACTAGAGCGTCACAGACTCTACTTAAGTATGAAAACAGGATTATACCCATTAGCAGTCACACAACAGGACATAGTATGGCCTTTGTTTACTTGACAGGCAGCAACACTATTCACGGCAATATTATGACAGTAAATTGTCTATACATTCAACGTAAAGTAGAACATAGGTTGTTGTATAAAATATAGTGCTATTAACACAAGCAACAGGTTTTTAAGTACTGCACATAGAATTGACATAGCATGTTGAACGACTTTAACCAATCTAATTTTCTTAAAGTGGCATAGGCCTAGAACTGACGCGTCACATGACACTCAATGATAAAACCATGTCTTGATGTTAAGACCTAAACAATACCTTAAAATAACCACATTCCGTCACCAACACGTTTAGATTATGTATGTTGGAGCAATATGCATCATTTCTCTGGTTGGTTAAATTAAGGTTGTAAAAATTCATTGTTGTAAAAATAGCGTCTGTTTGTTATCACTAATATGTTGCCTTACACAGTTCACCTGACACACGTTGGATCTAACACCAAAACATCAATACTCTTTACATGCTGACCAGACCGGACACGTCGCGTGCGCGAGCGTCGCAAAATAAATTTAGAAATCATGTTATTCAATTATTGCACCCACACTGCTCGCACGCGCCAACAAGCGTCTGCGTTGCCAAGGGCTAAAATAGAAGTCATTCCTATTTCTGACGCAGATCGCACTGCAAGTCCTGCCTCTCCCATTTCCTCATTGGTTTATAGAAGCAGTTACCCACGTGCCATCTCCTCATTGGTTATACCCATGTGGGTGATTGAAAGACAAACTGTTTTGCCGGTTGTCGTGGTAATACTATGAAAGTGTAGATGCCAATCACCATGTAAGTTCAAAGATGAAAAGCCTGGAAGTAGGAGAGATGACTAGAAACGATTCGGTTGGCCGTTTTATGTGTGGATTAACTGTCGGAATAGAGGACCTTGTGCATTTCAGGTAAAATAACAACTCACTGTTTATATCCCAGGACAAATTAGCTAGCAACAGCAAGATAGCTAAATAGGACAAATTAGCTAGCAAGTGCAAGCTAACTAGCTAAATTGCCATACATGTTTAATGCTTTTCGACCTGTCCCCAAATTAATGTCATTGGTTCAGATTTTGTTTTGATATTTTAACCTGCGTGTCGCGATCGCGTTTGGTGTAGGGGGAAAAAATAAATGTATGCACGATAGTGCACGATGACGCACGCGCGCAGCCGGTTTGGGTTCCATGTTAGGTAAATGAGAAAATGCAAACGTGAATAGCCAATGTAATCTATAGAGGGGACATGACTGTCATCCGTGATTCATTACAAGGCAGACGTATCACTAGTGCACTAAAATCCCCAAATATTCTGGTTGGATCCTAGATGGCGCCGACAGATATGGTCACCTCGCTTCGAGTCCTTAGGAAACTATGCAGTTTTTTGTTTTTTTATGTATTATTTCTTACATTGTTCCCCCATACAACAGGGAAGAACTATTGGATATAAGAACGACGTCAACTTACCAACATTACCAACATTCCAGGAACATGACTTACCCGAAGCGGATCCTCTGTTTGGACAACCACCCAGGACAATGGATCTAATCCCAGAAGCCAACCCAAAACAACAGCGCCGCAGAAGGGGCAGACGCCAATGTCCAGTCTCTTGACAACAAGGAAGACAAAATTCGAGCAACGGTTGCTTTCCAGAGAGACATCAGAGATTGTAACATCCTCTGTTTCATGGAAACATGGCTCTCTCGGGATATGTTGTCGGAATCAGTTCAGCCACCGGGCTTCTCTGTGCATCACGGCGACAGAGATGAACTTCTTATGGCTGCAGGGGTAGTATTGAGTAGCTTGGATGAAAAGGTGCCCAGAGGTGCCCAGAGTAAACTGCCTGCTCCTCAGTCCCAGTTGCTAATATATGCATATTATTATTAGCATTGGATAGGAAACACTCTGAAGTTTCTAAAACTGTTTGAATGATGTCTGTGAGTATAACAGAACTCATATGGCAGGCAAAAACCTGAGAAAGAATCCAACCAGGAAGTGGGAAATCTGAGGTCAACTCATCGCCTATCGAATACACAGTGGGATATGGGTCATTTTGCACTTCCTAAGGCTTCCACTAGATGTCAACTGTCTTTAGAACCTTGTCTGATGCTTCTACTGTGAAGGGGGCCGAATGAGAGGGGATTGAGTAAGGTATACCGTGACCTGAACATGCTCTGACCATACGAGAGCGAGCTCTGTTCCATCGCACTTCTGAATACAAAGGAAATCTCCGGTTGTAACATTATTGAAGATTTATGTTAAAAACATCCTAAAGATTGATTCAATACATCGTTTGACATGTTTCTACTGACTGTTACAGAACTTTTTGACATTTCGTCTGCTTTTAGTGAACACACTTTGTGACTTTGGATTTGTTTACCAAATGTGCTAACAAAAGTAGCTATTTGGACATAAATGATGGACATTACCGAACAAATCAAACATTTATTGTGGAACTGGGATTCCTGGGAGTGCATTCTGATGAAGATCATCAGAGGTAAGTGAATATTTATAATGTTATTTCTGACTTCTGTTGACTGCACAATATGGCGGATATATTTTGGTCTTGATTGGGCTCTGAGTGCCGACCTCAGATTATTGCATGGTTTGCTTTTTCCGTAAAGCTTTTTGGAAATCTGACACAGCTGTTGCATTAAGGAGAAGTGGATCTAAAATTACATGTATAACACTTGATCTTTGATCAACATTTATTATGAATATTTCTGGAAATTGATGTGGCTCTCTGCAAAATCACCGGATGTTTTTGGAACTACTGAACATAACGCGCCAATGTATACTGAGATTTTTGGATATAAATATGAACTTTACCGAACAAAACTTACATGTATTGTGTAACATTAAGTCCTATGAGTGTCATCTGATGGAGATCATCAAAGGTTAGTGATTCATTTTATCTCTATTTCTGCTTTTTGTGACTCCTGTCTTTGGCTGGGAAAATGACTGTGTTTTTCTGTGATTTGGCGGTGACCTAACATAATCGTTTGTGGTGCTTTCGCTGTAAAGCTTCTTTTGAAATCGGACACTGTGGTGGGAATAACAACAAGATTACCTTTAAAATGGTATAAGATAGTTGTATGTTTGAGGAATTTTAATTATGAGATTTCTGTTGTTTGAATTTGGCGCCCTGCACTTTCACTGGCTGTTGTCATATCGATCCCGTTAACGGGATTGCAGCCCTAAAAAGTTAACAGCTCTCTGGGAAGAGGAAGAGCGGGGATGTATACTTCATGATTAACAACTCATGGTGTAATCATAACAACATACAGAACTCAAGTCCTTCTGCTCACCCGACCTCGAATTCCTTACAATCAAATGCCGGCCAAATTAGCTCCCAAGAGAATTCTCGTCAGTTATCGTCACAGCTGTGTACATTCCCCCTCCTGAGGCTGCATTTATTGTAGCTGGGGAATTTAACAAAGCAAATTTGAGAACAAGGCTAGCTAAATTCTATCAGCATATTGATTGTAGTACTCACAGGGGTAATACACTCTACCACTGCTACTCTAACTTCCACGATGCATACAAAGCCCTCCCCCGCCCTCCCTTAGGCAAATCCAACCACAATGCCATCTTGCTCCTACCGTCTTATAGGCAGACTCAAACAGGAAGTACCAGTGACTAGAACCCTTCAATGCTGGTCTGACCAATCGGAATCCACGCTTCAAGATTGTTTTGATCACATGGACTGGGATATGTTCCGGTCAGCCTCAGTGAACAACATCTATCTATACGCTGACTCAGTGAGTGAGTTTATTAGGAAGTGCTTTGGAGATGTTGTACCCACTGTGACTATTAAAACCTACCCTAACCAGAAACCGTTGATGGATGGATAACGGCATTCGCGTAAAACTGAAAGCGCAAATTTAATTTAACCATGGAAAGAGGTCTGGGAATATGGCTGAATAATAACAATATAGTTATTCCCTCTGAAAGGAAAACAAACAAGCAAAATTCCGGTACAGGGACAAAATGTCCGGTACAGGAAATCACGGACTACAAAACGTGGCCCGCTAAAAAGTACTGCTGCTGAACCAGATGGCATTCCTAGCCGCGTCCTCAAAGCATGCGCAGACCAGCTGACTGGTGTGTTTATGGACATATTCAATCGCTTCCTATCCCAGTCTGCTGTCCCCACATGCTTCAAGATGGCCACCATTGTTTCTGTACCCAAGAAGGAAAAGATAACTGAACTATATGACTACTGTTCCATAGCACTCACTTCTGTCGTCATGAAGTGCTTTGAGAGACTAGTTAAAACCTTTACTTAATACCCATCCCGGATCCGGGATCCTCCTCATCAAAAAAGCTGACTAGCATAGCCTAGCCTAACGGGACAGGGATATCATATAATATAATTTTCATGAAATCACAAGTCCAATACAGCAAATGAAAGATWAACATCTTGTGAATCCAGCCATCATTTCCGATTTTTTWAATGTTTTACAGCGAAAACACAATATGTATTTCTATTAGCTAACCACAATAGCCAAACACACAACCGCATATTTTCACCATGTTTCCACCGCATAGGTAGCTTTCACATAACTGACAAAATAGAGATAAAATTAGTCACTAACCAAGAAACAACTTCATCAGATGACAGTCTTATAACATGTTATACAATACATTTATGTTTTGTTCGAAAATGTGCATATTTGAGGTATAAATCATAGTTTTACATTGCAGCCACAATGACAAATAGCAACAAAGCAGCCAGAATAATTACAGAGAGCAACGTGAAATACATAAATACTCATCATAAAACATTTATGAAAAATACATGGTGTACAGCAAATGAAAGATAAATAAAATCTTGTGAATCCAGCCAATATTTCAGATTTTTTAAGTGTTTTACAGCAAAAACACAATATATATTTCTATTAGCTCACTACAGTAGCCAAACACACAACGGAATTTACTCCCCGCAAAAAATAGCTTGCACAAAACCGACAAAATAGAGATAAAATTAATCACTAACCTTGAACAAATTCATCAGATGACAGTCTTATAACATCATGTTATACAATACAATTATGTTTTGTTCGAAAATGTGCCTATTTAGAGCTACAAATCCTGATTATACATTGTGAATACGTAGCATCGATTCACCAGAATCTCCGGAGATATTTTGGACACTCACCTAATCTGACCAAAGAACTCATCATAAACTTTACATAAAAATATTTGTTGTATGGCAAATGAAAGATACACTGGTTCTTAATGCAACCGCTGTGTTAGATTTAAAAAAACAACTTTACCATAACATACAGCTTGCGTTATTGCGAGACAGCGCTCACCAAAACGGCGGAGAATAGGACTCAACATTTTACACAGAAATACGAAATAACATCATAAATGTTTTCTTACTTTTGATGTTCTTCCATCAGAATGTTGTACAAGGAGTCCTTGGTCCAAAATAAATCGTTGTTTGGTTTTAGAATGTCCATTTCTTCTGTCGAATTCGCGCCACAATGCTAGCCAAGGTTGCTAACATTCCCATACTCTCTTGACGCAAAGAACGGAAAACTCCAAAAGTCCCAATAAACGTTGAATAAACTGATAAAACTCGGTTGAAAAAACCTACTTTATGATGTTATTATCATATGTATCAAATAAAATCAGAGCCGGAGATATTCGCCGTGTAAACCGAACGCTTTCAGAACACAATGTCGAGCTCCGCCGCGCGCCTGAGAAGACAAAGAAAATTCCGGACCTGTCACTCCAAAAGCTCTCATTCGGCCTCAGATCAAGCTAGACACCCCATTCCACCTTCCACTGCCTGTTGACATCTAGTGGAAGGCGTATGAAGTGCATGCATATCGATAAATAAAAGCCAGTTGAATAGGCAGGCCCTGAAACAGAGCCACGTTTTCAGATTTTTCACTTCCTGTATGGAAGTTTGCTGCAAAATGAGTTCTGTTTTACTCACAGATATAATTCAAACAGTTTTAGAAACTTCTGAGTGTTTTGTATCCAATAGTAATAATAATATGCATATTGTATGATCTAGAAAAGAGTATGAGGCCGTTTCATTTGGGCACGATTTTTTCCAAAGTGAAAACAGCGCCCCCGTATTGACAAGAAGTTTTTTATGATCGTATCACCTCCCCCTTATCGGCCACCCTGACCCACTTCAGTTTGCATACCGCCCCAACGGGTCCACAGATGATGCAATCGCCATCACACTGCACACTGCCCTATCCCATTTGGACAAGCGGAATACCTATGTAAGAATGCTGTTCATTGACTACAGCTCAGCATTCAACACCATAGTACCCTCCAAGCTCATCATCAAGCTGAAGGCCCTGGGTCTCAACCCCACCCTGTGTAATTGGGTCCTGGACTATTTGATGGGCCGCCCCCAGGTAGTGAAGGTAGTAAACAACATCTCCACTTCGCTGACCCTGACCCTGAGGCCCCACAAGGGTGTGTGCTCAGCCCTCTCCTGTACTCCCTGTTTACCCACAGTTACGTGGCCATGCATGCCTACAACTCAATCGTCAAGTTTTCAGACGACACAACAGTAGTGGGCTTGACTACCAACAACGACGAGACAACCTACAGGAAGGAGGTGAGGGCACTCGGAGTGTGGTGTCAGGAAAACAACCTCTCACTCAACGTCAACAAAACAAAGGAGATGATCGTGGACTTCAGGTAACAGCAGAGGGAGCACCCCCCTATCCACATCGATGGGACAGCAGTGGAGAAGGTGGAAAGTTTTAAGTTCCTCGGCGTACACATCACATACAAACTGAAATGGTCCACCCACACAGACAGTGTGGTGAAGATGGTGCAACAGCGCCTCTTCAAACTCAGGAGGCTGAAGAAATTTGGCTTGTCTCCCAAAACCCTGACAAACCTTTACAGATGCACAATCGAGAGCATTCTGTCGGGCAGTATCACAGCCTGGTACGGCAACTGCACCGCCCTCAACCGCAAGGCTCTCCAGAGGGTGGTACGGTCTTCACAACGCATCACCGGGGGCAAACTACCTGCTCTCCAGGACACCTACACCACCCGATGTCACAGGAAGGCCAAAAAGATCATCAAGGACAACCACCCTAGCCACTGCCTGTTCACACCGCTACCGTCCAGAAGGCGAGGTCAGTACAGGTGCATCAAAGCTGGGACCGAGAGACTTAGAAACACTTTCTATCTCAAGGCCATCAGACTGCTAAACAGCAATCAGAGAGGCTGCTGCCTACACTGAGACCCAATCACTGGCCACTATAATAAATGTAGCACTATTCACTTTAAACAATGCCACTTTAAATAATGGCACTTTAATAATGTTTACATATCTTACATTACTCATATCATATGTATATAATGTATTCATACCATCTATTGCATCTTGCCTATGCCGCTTGGCCATCGCTCATCCATGTATTTATATGTACATTTTCTCATTCACCCCTTTAGATTTGTGTGTATTAGGTAGTTGTTGGGGAATTGTTAGATTACTTGTTTGATATTACTGCACTGTCGGAACTAGAAGCACAAGCATTTCGCTACACTCACATTAACGTCTGCTAACCATATGTATGTGACCAATGAAATTTGATTTGATTTGAATTGATTTGGATGTACGCTTTCAGCAGATAGATATTCATCATATCATAATCCTAGTACATTTCAGAATCCTGCGATGGCTCATTGAGCCAATGTCAACCTCAGGTCAATCAGATATTTTGACGTCTCTAGGCTGTCTTTAGGAATCACAAGGTGGTGACAGCCAAGAGAAGAAGAAGTGAACCCAGGTGGGTAGGAAGGTTACAGAGAAACATAGGGGAGAGGATATGAAAGGAGAAAGAGTAGAGAATGCGAGAAGCACAAGAAGAGGATGGGGAAGAATATGAAATTCCACAGTGGAGAGACAGAGAGAGAGAGAGGAAAGCCACAGTATCTTTAATTACAGTGGTTAGGGTATTCCTCCACAGGAGAAGTGCAGAGACTGCAAACAAACACACTCAGGGATTTGCTTTTACTGTCACACAAACAGAAAGCATTAGCCTTTCCATTGGCTCTCTCTGCCAGCTTTATGTGAGAGGAAGGAAATCACTCTTGTTGAAGAAAGACCTGTGTTGGTTTGAATAAATGCTCTATGCATTGTAATTTCGAGTATTGACACATTGTTAGCGTTGGTTTTCAAGTGATGAGAGTTTTTGTGTTTATTAGAGTAATTAAGATGCGTGACTTGTACGTGACTTGTATGCGTCGATATAGGTGAAGAGACAGATTCTTGCAGATTCTTGAGCTGTTAGATAGCTTATCTTTTTTATGACTGTGAAAGTATAGAGACATGCCATTGGTTTGGAATGAAGGGCAGAGCGTCTATTAGTTTGTGTGCAGCAGCCCTTGAGATATTGCACTCAAAGCTTAATTATCGATGTTGTTGACAACGCAGTGATTTATATAGAGAGCTTTTGGAGATTTCTGCCAACATCTATCAAAAGCAATTTAATTCACATCAATAGTTCCAGCGGTATCTGAAAGTAAACATTTATAAATTATTCAACATACACTACCGGTCAAAAGTTTTAGAACACCTACTCATTCAAGGGTTTTTCTTTATTTTTACTATTTTATACATTGTAGAATAATAGGAAATACTTCAAAACGATGAAATAACACATAAGGAATCACGTAGTAAACAAAAAGTGTTAAATATTTTATATTTGAGATTCTTCAAATAGCCACCCTTTGCCTTGATGACAGCTTTGCACACTCTTGGCATTCTCTCAACCAGTTTCACCTGGAATGCTTTTCCAACAGTCTTGATGGAGTTTCCACATATGCTGAGCACTTGTTGGCTGCTTTTCCTTCACTCTGCGGTCCGACTCATCCCAAACCATCTTAATTTGGTTGAGGTTGGGGGATTCTGGAGGCCAGCTCATCTGATGCAGCACTCCATCACTCATCTTCTTGGTAAAATAGCCCTTACACAGCCTGGAGGTGTGTTGGAGCATTGTCCTGTTGAAAAACAAATGATAGTCCCACTAAGCCCACACCAGATGGGATGGTGTATCCCTGCAGAATGCTGTGGTAGACATGCTGGTTAACTTCTATATAAATCATAGACAGTGTCATCAGCAAAGCACCCCCACACCATAACACCTCCTCCTCCATGCTTTACGGTGGGAAATACACATGAGGAGATCATCCGTTCACTCACACCGCGTCTCACAAAGACACGGCAGTTGGAACCAAAAATCTCCAATTTGGACTCCAGACCAAATGACAAATTTCCACCGGTCTAATGTCCATTGCTCGTGTTTCTTGGCCCAAGCAACTCTCTTCTTCTTATTGGTGTCCTTTAGTAGTGGTTTCTTTACAGCAATTCGACCATGAAGGCCTGATTCACACAGTCTCCTCTGAACAGTTTATGTTGAGATGTGTCAGTTACTTATTTGGGCTGAAATTTCTGAGGCTGGTAACTCTAATGAACTTATCCTCTGCACAGAGGTAACTCTGGGTCTTCCTTTCCTGTGGCGGACCTCATGAGAGCCAGTTTCATCATAGCGCTTGATGGTTTTTGCAACTGCACTTGAATAAACTTTCAAAGTTCTTGAAATATTCCATATTGACTGACATTTATGTATTAAAGTAATGATGGACTGTTTTATCTCTTTGCTTATTTGAGTAGTTCTTGCCATAATATGGACGTGGTATTTTATACCAAATAGGGCTATCGTCTGTATAGCCCCCTACCTTGTCACAACACAACTGATTGGCTCAAACTCATTAAGAAGGAAAGAAATTCCACAAATTAACTTTTAAGAAGACACATCTGTTAATTGAAATGTATTCCAGGTACCTCATGAAGCTGGCCGAGAGAATGCCAAGAGTGTGCAAGGCCAAGGGTGGCTATTTGAAGAATCTCAAATATAAAAGAGATTTTGATTTGTTTTACACTTTTTTGCTTACTACATGATTCCATATGTGTTATTTCATAGTTTTGATGTCTTCACTATTATTCTACAATGTAGAAAATAGTAAAAATAAAGAATAACACTTAAATGAGTAGGTGTGTTCAAACTTTTGACTGGTAGTGTATACAAAGAATGAAATCTGGGGGAACAGACTAAAAGTCAGTTGTTGTTATTTGCAACATCTTGAAAGAAGAATGGGAAATACTGCTGAGATTTCAGAACTGCTTGATCTTCCATTTTTCTGCCAAGGACAAGGACGATGTTCACCCAAGGTTGAAGGTCATGTACAATATTAAATGTGTGAAGATGTCTGCAGTCTCATGGTTGATTCTAATCTACCTCCATTTTTACCTCCATGTTGTGTGTTCCATGCAGACATTCCATTTCATTCAATACTAATACAGTTTGAGGATGATCTGTTGGGGTGGCTTGACTTGGATGGAGGTGGTGGCACAAAAAAAATGCGGAACTCATGAGGGGCCACATTTGCTTGCGGGTCTGCATATCCCCCCCATTTTTGTGTTAATTTTGTGCAATTCTACACATTTTGCCATGGGGTATAAAGAAAAGATGCAGTACTTTGCCATAGGGTGGAGAGAAATATTAGCAGTTTTTTATATGATATCTGAGTGAGACTGACTGACAAAATCAATGGGGCCCCCCCAGACGGTAATTCGACCATGATAACAAATTTAGATAGCTGGCCGCGAAACTAAGTTAGCAATCTAAAAAATGGTAGCTGACATGGGCTAATTAACTGACTATCAATGACTGACATAACAAGAGAAAACCTGCTGATGCAAAACCACATTTTTTAAATGCACCTTGTGTATTCTACTATTCTAACTTGCAACAGTAAGTTGGGACCCTGTCTGAGTTCCTAAATAAAAAATGTATTCATGGCTGCCAGGTGCCAATCCCTGCTTTTGAGGATAGTGAATGATGAAAGTGTATAATGCCACCCATGACATCCATGGCTCAGCTTTCTCACAGTTGATTACGAATGGACTTTTATTTGATACACTACATCTGCATTTCTCACAGTAAAGCATGATTTTAGTGCATAGTTCCCATCTTTCCAAAGGAACTGATGGGATTGTCTCACCCTGTTTGGTTGTGAAGCTGCAGTTGCATCTCAATGACCGTCCTGACACCCCAGCATCCCAGGGAGGTCTAACTGTGGCCGTCAGTAAGCATCTCAGTGAAATAGTGAAACGGACACTTCCTATTCCCCTGTGGGGGGCTGTGTGGTGCGCCATTGGACTGCTGCAAAAGCTCCAATGTCAGCAGTCTAGTGTGCACAGTCTGTCCATTTGGGAGAGTCTGTCACCAATCTAGACAGCCCTGCAGGGCACTCCTCCAGCCCCTATGGGACGATGTCACAAACACTGAGACTTCCACTCAAGATGTCAAAGTTCTGCAAGGGCTTTTGCTGGAGGTTGTCTGAAGAGGAATGCATTAGCTGTAAGTTGCTCTGGATAAGAGTTTCTGCTAATTGACTAAAATGTAAATTTGAAAAACACTTACATTTCAAAACAGAAACAAAGGATGAATTTTCACTCAGAGAGATCGTTCAAAAAGCCTTGGTTTGCAAACACCCGCACGACAGGAAATTTGTGTCCTTCCCTCCCATAAGGTAATCCCAAATTAATTGTCAGACTTCTGTCCTGACTGTTTCCCTCTGTGGTCAAATTAATTGTCTTTGTTACCCTTACAAAAAAACAACATGACAAAATCACATATTATGTATTTTCACATATTATATATTTTTTTATTCACATGAAATTTTCACAGCAGGTTTCCCTCAAGTGAAAAGAAAAATCCACACGTGATATAATTTTTTTCAGACTTTATTTTTAAAACTTAAGGACCAACCCTGCTTAACTTGGGGGCGGCAGGTAGTTTAGTGGTTAGAGCATTGGACTAGTAACCGAAAGTGTTGCAAGATCAAATCCCTGAGCTGACAAGGTAAAAATCTGTCGTTCTGCCCCTGAACAAGGCAGTTAACCCACTGTTCCTAGGCCGTCATTGAAAATAAGAATGTATTCTTAACTGACTTGCCTAGTTAAATAAAGGTAAAATAAATGTAAAAAACTTCAGAGGCAAACCATCAGGGTGCTATGTTGCTGGAAGGAATGTGCCAAAACTTGCAACTGGAAAAAAGAACAGCAAAAGTAAAAGCCATGCTAACATAACCAAAGATAGGGAAAATTGCAGGAAAAATAGGCATTTTATTAAATTGCGTTATTATATATTTTTTAATGTACTGAAAACTATTTTGCAGTATTTTGATTTGCTATCAATACTTTTGGGTTTATGTTTTGCTTTCAATATCATTATTTTTGTTTGCAACACTAAGAATGTAGTTCTCGACTTCAGAAGTTTTGCTTGATATTAATGGCACAAAGTGACTCAAATTTGCAGTGCCGTGAAAATCTTTCACATGTGAACTTGCAATTCCACATGTGAAAGTGAAATTTTCACATGTGAACGTTTTTCAGATTTCACAAGCGAAACCGCAATTCACATGTGAAGTGAAAATATGTTATTCTCCTCACATATGAAAATGTGGTGTTAACATCTGAACTCAACATTGAATACATTTGAAAACATGGTTTCACGTGAAATTCAAGCTCAACATGTGAAACTACAAATTTGACATGTGTTTTTTGTAATGGTAGCCTCTCTGCTGGTGAGGCTATGAATGAAATCTCACTATCTTCAGTCAAGTGTGCCTACACTATCAAATAAGGCATGTCTTAATAATACTCATCTTTATGATTATCATATGTCCTAATAAAGGAGAGAAGGGGAGCTACAAAGATGGGACGAGTTGCAATCTGGACGCAGGCTTCATCTCACAGCTGTGTGCTGTCATGTGCAGAGACGTCCACCGCCGTGAATGGAGATGTAGAGATGAAGGAGATGAGGAGACAGGCTCTTTCTCATTTCCGACGACACAGGGTACCGGCGGTGATGGTGTGACCAGTGAATGATTGGCTGATGGCAAGGACGCAAAATACAGGACATGTACACACACCCCCATACACACTTACTCTCAAGCACGCAGGCAAAGGACACACTCACGCGCACTCTAAAGCACGCTTACACTGTATTATATATAGGAGCTCCTCAGTCCAGACACACCATGATAGAGACTGTGGGTGGCCACTCAGAAATGCAGAAGCCTTCAGAATATGAAAACAGCTTTTACCATTACCTAACAGTAAAAGGCTGCTACTGTAATTAGAAAATGAGACACTGAAAATGGTCTCCCTACTAAGCCTTCGTTTTATGTATAACCCTGCTGTCATTTTCTTTACAGTAAAGAACATTTTCAAAAACAGTGGAACACTATGTAATTCAACCTGGACTCAGGGGTAAACATAACATAGTAAAAAATCCGGCATACCTAAATTAGTATGATATGTTACATTTGGTATGATATGCATTAAATTGTGGATGCCCATCATTCATTTCGTATGTTATGTTACAAATTACAATTAGTATGACATGTTATGAATTACAATTGGTATGATATTCTACGGATTGCAATTCGTACAATACGTCATGAATTCGCAATACGTACGATATGTTACGAATTCCAATTTTTTTGTGGCTATAGTTAGCTAGGTGGCTAACGTTAGCAAGGCTAAGGGTTAAGGTTAGGGTTAAGGTAAGGGTTAAGGTTAAGGTTAGGGGAAAGGTTAGCTAACATGCTAAGTAGTTGCAAAGAAGCTAAAAAGTAGTAAGTAGTTGCAAAGTTGATAATTAGCTAAAATACTAAAGTTGTACGTAATGAGATTGAAAGACGCAAGCATTGGGTTGCTAGACGTTCACGTTGTGCGCTCGTCCATCCACCCCGACCAACCATTAAGTAACCTTCTGTCTTATGTAACCATACCAAACGTAACATATCATACTCATTTGAGTGTCCTGGATTTTCGTTTACTATGTTACATCTAGTATATGAGACCAGCCTGTGTAATTACCTTTGAATCCAAATCACTGAACTAGAGGCCTGTGTTGCTGAAATGAGTAGCAAATGTACTGAGAGAGAAGCCTACTCCCAACCTGAGCACGCACAGCAGACTATTCACTGACTGACCCCTCACCTTTTGATGACAACAGTGGCGCTATTCAGCATGCTCTCAAATGGAACTGTATTGCTTTGGAGAGGAAGTGGGATATGCCTGGCAGTTTCAAAAGCAGAGGTAGAATAGATAGATGGCAGGTGCTATGAAATGTCTACTCACACGGTGACATTTATCACTTGAAGAGGTGCCGTCATAATATGTGTGCAGTATGTCTGACTGTCGCAGATCCCATGGCAGATACGGATTGAATCAACCTGCAGATTCTATTGAAGGGTTGTTTCACTCAAGAGTAAGGTCCACCAAGCTGGAGCACTTCAATGTTAACGTAATTTAAACATGCTGTGTGCTCTGTGTCATATTTCATGCCAGAGGTCTTCACAGGACCAACAGACCCGAAATGTCAATATCCGACTCGGGACACAAACGGGTCCGGGTCCTAAATTCAGACTTTTTTCTCGGGTCTGATATAATTGCCACGGGTCTCGGGTATGTGCAATGAAAATTGATTTACCGACTGGACCTGTCCTTTGTTAATGTAATGTGTGAGTCGATGAGAACTGTGTGAGCTTGTTATCTGTGTCAGACAATTGCAACTCAATAAATTATATAGCTTATGTCCAGCTGAAATTGTCCCGGCTGCTCACGTCACGTGTGCCTGCTGCTGAGGAGAGAGAGAGAGAGTGAAAGGAGCCTTGGCCGAGGCTACTGTTGATTGAAAATATGGAGGCCTTTATCATTCGCCTTTGTTGGTCATTTTTTAAGATTTAAACCAATTCTTTAAACAGGCTATACAACAAGTGTTTTGTTTCATTCTCTTGAGCCATTTTCCTTTGCAAAATTAAGTTCATGTTGTGTTCACTGCAATATAATAGAATTACAGATAGGCCTATATGACTACTCGCACTCAAACCATGAAAAGGAAAAACCAAAGAGGGCGAGATGCAAAACAAAATAAAAAGTTGGACCGGTTCCGAAATGGATCTGTGGCTTTCCCACCCGACCCAATATGCATAAATACATGTTCCGAATGGACCTCAGGACAGTCCGACCGGTTCCATAAAGGCCCGTGGAAAAACAGACCCAAACAGACCCGTGCCAGGTTTAGATTTGAGAGACCCGTCAGATGGCTGGTCTTAGGGAGTAGCGTGAGAAAATCAAGTGGGACCAACCTGTAGTACATACTTCCATTTGCTACCAGATGCTATTTTTTTTTTACTAGGCAAATCAGTTCTTATTTACAATGACAGCCAACCCCAGCAAAACCCGGACGACGCTGGGCCAATTTTGCACCGCCCTATGGGACTCCTAATCATGGCCGGATGTGATACAGCCTGGATTCAAACCAGGGACTGTAGTGACGCCTCTTGCACTGAGATGCAGTGCCTCAGACCGCTGCGCCACTTGGGAGCTCTGTTTTTGTTTGTTTGAGGCTTTGTTGTCCCTCACTGAATATTGTATCTCTCAGGTTTTAAAATGTTTACAAATGTGTCTCATTCTCCCATGTCCAACCGGTTTATGGAGTTAGATTGGATCAGATACACATTTACTCAGAAAACTCGCACAAAACATCCCTAGAATAAACACCCACACAGTTTCCTAAAAATCAGTTTTTACTTATCTCAAAATGAGAGATACAAGAGAGAAATGAATCATAGGTACAGATGTGTATTGGTTGTTGTTGTTTGGTTTCACAATACTACAGTAGCTCCACAGCCAGTAGCAATGTGTGCTGTTCACGTGTACTGAACGTAGCTTACACTCTCAGAAATAAAGTTGACATTTGTTCTTAAAGAGGCACAAACGCTTGCCACTGTAGTGGTACCCTGTAAGGTACGTCCTTTGTACCTTTGGTTATAGGTACATACTGTAATTGTACCCTTGCAGTTTGAACCTTAAAAGAGCCAATAGTGTAGCTTAGGGGACAAGAGAGTAAAGGTACAAAAGCATACTATACCTTTGGAAAAGGTAAACGTGCCTTTTTAGGGTACCACCACAGTGATAAAGCCGTTTGGAAAAAATGTTCCTCTAAAAAGGTTATTGTTGTTGTTATATTTTCATATTTCCCAGGGTGCCTTTCAAGTGAATTTTAGAGTTACCAGTAAAAATATATATATATTTGTAATTGTCACATACCACCCATGACTATGTTTGCTATTGACAGAGACAGTTGCATTCAATGGCTTTCAGTCCTGTAGCCTTACGTTACATTATGCTGGCTTGCAACGTGATGTGTAATTCCTATTGGAATCGAGCTAGGATATACCATTTTTTTTACTTTTAAATCACCCGCAACCTGCATTTAGAATGACTGCCAAGGTAGGGAAGATGTAAAAAGAGACTACCTAAACCATCTAAATGGAAACAACTGTCTCAGTAACGGGAGCAATACTAACAGATTGGATTCATTTTGTTATGTATGTTATTTATCTTGATGTAGCATAACATCAATAAATCAATCAATGTGCATGCAAAAGCGCACATTGAAACAAACAATTATAAAAATACCATTGCATTATCCACACATGTACCCTAAAAGGTACCCAACAGTACCATGTGAGATTGTATGTGTACCTCTGAAGGTACATAAAGTGTATTTTTTTATCTTTTTGTACCCCTGGGAAAAATACTGTACCCTTTTATTCTGAGAATGTAGCCCTATCTTTTAGCCTTTGCCAACCAAACAAACAGTCCTGTCTTATGTGATCTCACCTCACACACTGGCTGACCTTTAAAGAAAATCAATTTGTATTCTTGGTGACATATGGTGCTCCACTATAAGACCTTATGCCGTGCTTCTCTTTACTGTACAGTACAAGGAGAAAATGTTCAGACCTTCAATGAATGCCTACAGGGCTACAGATGGGAGTATTGATTGGAAAAGGCTTTTCATGCTTTCAATGCTGCCCTGCCAACCATTCCAGTGAACTGCAAGTTTTTAAGGAAAAATATATAGGAACCCAATGGGGTTTGCTTAGCCTTGATATTGTTTAATTTCATTTGGTTAGCTTATTTAACCACCACTGCTGTTTTTTGCAGATCATTTGAATAGCATATCTTACAAGGGGCCTATTGAAATGTTTGTCATTATGAACTCATTATGAACAAGTTGTGAGAGAACCTTAAAAATACACAACCACATTACGGTAAGCTACTCTTTTTAAAAAGAACATCCATACTACAGCCTCATTCAGAAATGGGATGTCGCCATTCCCTTATGCTCATTTTGCATAAATTCAAAACTAAGGCTTCAGGATGTCTTTGACGTGCTACACACGACAGACTCAAGAGACCTTGGGAAAATGAGATATTAACACAATAAAAATAGGACTATACTTTAACAAAACAACTTTCACTTAAGTCGTCAGAAGTTTTGGGGATGCGATAAAGAGGAAGTTGGCAGGTTTTGTTGGGCGGATGAGGGAAGTTCACACTGAGAGAATGGGACAGATTAATCTCCAGACCGCAGCGGAGAACGACTTAATCACAGAGAGGAGAGGGAACTTTACCTCATCTCAAATGAAGGAACTCTGACAGGCACCATTATCCAGGGCTTAGACAGATCATGCTTTGGTGAATCGAGACAACATTAAGAAGGAGCAAGATCTGATGGTCTCGGCTATTCACTAGTACCTGGGGTCCAGGTTTAAAAGTTAAGAAGCAGAGCGGACGCCCCTGATGATTACCTGCGTGTCAAGACGATTAGCCCCCATTAAAGCGCAATTAAGAGAGAGGAACAGAAGTGAGATAGGTGTCGTTTTCGTTTCCCGTAGCGATCACCTACCACCCACTCTCTCCTTCACAATGGGTCTGTAGCACTAGGTGAGAGAAAAGAGAAGATAGAAGATAATAAGTTTGAGTGGAGGGGAAAAGGCTCCTGACAAAGAGATAGAGCAGTAAGTCAATTAATCTCTCATTTTGCTGAGGTGAGATGTGATAGTTACGAATCATAAGTGAACAGGAGAGGCGGAATACATGTCTGATTATAAAGAGCCACACTGCTGACAGCCTCTAAGTGGAGCACAGATTCTCTCTATTGATGAAGTCTATTAAATACAGGGACTCTAAAGTAAAGGACAGGCGGTCTGAGGAGCTTTTGGTAGTGCATTATAGAAGACAACACTCATACACATGCAAGCACTGACGGATGGATGCATCCTTTCTCTCAAGTGGGTACGCACATACATCTATGAGTGTTCCCTACACACATATACATGTTTTCACACAAAACTTTCACTCAATTAAGCTCATACACACACAAACACACTCACACAGAGACACAGACACACACACACACATTCCTACAAACAGGACAAACACGAAATGCCTCATTAAATAGAAATCTTTAAAAATATATATATATTTAACCTTTATTTTGACATGGAGTCATGCTGAGACCAATGACTCTTTTCTCTTTCTCAATACACATCAAAAACACATCAATAATACACATCAATATACACTGAAAGCAAAACACATACTTCAATTATCAGCAATTGGTGGTGAATGTTTATTACAGGGGTTAGATGACCTCCTTTCCTTATATAGCCTTTGTATGATTACACTGAACTGTGCATATACAGCAGAAGTGAAGACACACTGATGGAACAGAGCAGAGCAGAAGGGTTTGATGTTCACTCCTGCTCCCACAGGCTGGCTGTGAAAGCCTCTCTCTCAGGGAAACACTGGGGTCAAAAAAGTGCTTTGTGATTAAAGCTAGAGCACAGGAATGCATGAGGAAACCGTAGAGTCTTACAAACTTTTCCTGCATTATAGGACAGTATAGGAAGACACACTAGATCCTGGGGTGGAGGGTGCAAAAACATGCAACGAGTTACAGACAACTGAAATTGATTTAGGGGGAGACTACTCCTTTGGGTAGAGATGGGCTTAGATGGGCCTGAGAGATGAATTCTTAGTAACATTAAGTGGAATAAGCCGAGAAGAGTGGACATTTGAGAAGGGAAAGTGGGAAATAAATTGCCTCCTCACAGCTAAACACATAATTGAATGGCCTGTCTTGTTTGTCCTTCCTGTGCTAATCATGGTATATGGAGACATGCTTTTGAGTTAGCACTGGTAATTACCTGTCTCTGTTGGAAGCCCATCCCCACTCTGCTCTTAAAACTGAGAGAGTCCTATTGTACACACTTGAGACTTATATATACATAGGTGCACAAACTATAGCAGTGCAAGGTTACTGTATAGAGTTCAGACAATCTGTATACAGTAATTTGAGGGTTAAGCACAGGGCAAGGGGGATCCCCACCACAGCTTTAGGGTGGTACAACTGAAACAATGCATCTCCTTAGAAGCTCAGAATCATCATAGTGTCCTAAATAGCTTCCTCAAGGCCTTTCCCCAACACTTCAAGTCATACAGTGGAGCTACATAAAGAACCCAATTCTTCTGCAAAAGCTCCACATGATTCCGAGGCTACAATATTATAAAAATGATGATTTTTCTATGAAACCCAGCAAATCCACTTCCCTTATCACACGTCACTGTAAGCACATACATACTGACTTATTCATACAGTACTCATACAGTACAAATTAAGCATATTCACATCGACGGAGCTGTAGTGGAGCGGTTCGAGAGCTTCAAGTTCCTTGGTGTCCACGTCACTAAGGACCTATAATAATCCAAACACACCAAGACAGTCGTGAAGAGTGAAGACAACACTTATTTCCCCTCAGGAGGCTGAAAATATTTGGAATGGGTCCTCAGATCCTCAAAAACGTATACAGCTGCACTATCTTGAGCATCCTGACTGGTTGTATCAAAGCTTGGTGACTGCCTGGCATCCATTGTTGGTTAAGGGCTCATAAGGATTTCACGGTAAGGTCTACACCTGTTGGACTTATTGCATGCGTTACTGAGATGGTTGTTCCAGTTCAGATGATTTAGGTAGCCTACTTACTCAATCTTCCCTACCCTGGCAGTCATTCTGAATGCAGGATGTGAGTGATTAAAGTTGTAATTGTTGAATATCCTCCCTCTGGCTGGTTTCCAATAGGAATTACACATCACTTTGCAAGACAGCGTAATGAGACTTGCAGGCCTGATGTGGCCTGTAAACTATGAGTTTCCTAACACCACTGAGTTAGAGTATAACTAGGCCCTCAAATAAATGTATTATGATATATGTAATGTATTGTCAAGAGTTTAATTTTAAAGGCTAAAAAGGCTGGAACCATTCATAGAGGGTTCTAGGAAGACCCCTTCAAAGATAAAAGGGTTATTTGCATCACCGTACATAGAGGGTTCTAGGTAGAACAATTTACAGGGGGCTCTATGGAGAACCCTAAATCAAATCAAATCAAATCAAATGTTATTTGTAACAAATACATGTTTAGAAGATTTTATTGCGGGTGTAGCGAAATGCTTGTTTTTCTAGCTCGAACAGTGCAGTAATATCCAACAATTCACAACAAAACACACAACACACACAACCTCAAAGTAAAATAATGGAATTAAGGAATATATAAATATTAGGATGAGCAATGTCGGAGTGGCATAGTTTAAAATACAGTAGAATAGAACACAGTATTTACATATGAGATGAGTAAAGCAGAAATGTGTAAACATTATTAAAGTGACTAAAGTTCTATTATTAGGTGGCCAGTGATTTCAAGTCTATGTATATGGGGAAGCATCCTCTAGGGTGCAGGGTTGCGTAACTGGGTGGTAGCCGCCTAGTGATGTCTATTTAACAGTCTGATGGCCTTGAGATAGAAGCTGTTTTTCAGTCTCTCAATTCCAGCTTTGATGCACCTGTACTGAACTCGCTTTCTGGATAATAGCAGGGTGAACAGGCAGTGGCTTGGGTGTTTGTTGTCCTTGAGGATCTTTTTGGCCTTCCTGTGACATCGGGTACTGTAGGTGTCTTGGAGGGCAGGTTATTTGCCCCCGGTGATGCGTTGGGCAGACTGCACCACCCTCTGGAGAGCTCTGTGGTTGCGGGCGATGCAGGTGCCATACCAGGCGGTGATACAGCCCGACAGGATGCTCTCAATTATGCATCTGTAAAAGTTTTTGAGGGTTTTATGTGCCAAACCAAATTTCTTCAGCCTGTGTGGGTGGACCATTTCAGAATGTTAGTGATGTGTACACCGAGGAACATGAAGCTTTCCACCTGCTCCACTGCGGTCCTGTCGATGTGAATAGGGGTGTGCTCCCTCTGCTGTTTCCTGAAGTCCACGATCAGCTCCTTGGTTTTGTTGACATTAATCAAGTGAGAGGTTATTTTCCTGGCATCACACTCCCAGGGCCCTCACCTCCTCTCTATAGGCTGTCTCGTCATTGTTGGTAATCAGGCCTACTACTGTTGTGTCGTCTGCAAATTTTATGATTGAGTTGGAGGTGTGTGTGGCCACGCAGTCATAAGTGAACAGGGAGTACAGGAGAGGGCTGAGCACGCACCCTTGTGGGGCCCCTTTTTAAAAATTATTATATATTTTTTTCACCTTTATTTAACCAGGTAGGCCAGTTGAGAACAAGTTCTCATTTACAACTGCGACCTGGCCAAGATAAAGCAAAGCATTGCGACAAAAACAACAACACAGAGTTACACATAAACAAACGTACAGTCAATAACTCAAAATAAAATAAAAATAGAAAAATCTATGTACAGTGTGTGCAAATGTAGAAGAGTAGGGAGGTAGACAATAAGTAGGCAATAAGTAGGCCCTAGAGGTGAAAATAATTACAATTTAGCATTAATACTGGAGTGATAGATGTGCAGATGATGATGTGCAAGTAGAGATACTGGGGTGCAAAAGAGCAAAAGGGTAAGTAATAATATGGGGATGAGGTAGTCGGGTGTGCTATTTACAGATTGTCTGTGTACAGGTACAGTGATCAGCTGTACTGACAGCTGATGCTTAAAGTTAGAGAGGGAGATATAAGACTCCAGCTTCAGAGATTTTTGCAATTCATTCCAGTCATTGACAGCAGAGAACTGGAAGGAAAGGCAGCCAAAGTAAGTGTTGGCTTGCGGATGACCAGTGCAATATACCTGCTTGAGCGTGTGCTACGGGTGGGTGTTGCTATGGTGACCAGTGAGCTGAGATAAGGCGGGGCTTTACCTAGCAAAGACTTATAGATGACCTGGAGCCAGTGGGTTTGGCAACGGATATGTAGTGAGGGCCAGCCAACGAGAGCATACAGGTCGCAGTGGTGGGTAGTATATGGGGCTTTAGTGATAAAACAGATGGCACTGTGATAGACTACATCCAGTTTGTTGAGTAGAGTGTTGGGGGCTATTTTGTAAATGACATCGCCAAAGTAGGATAGTCAGTTTTACGAGAGTATGTTTGGCGGCATGAGTGATGGAGGCTTTGTTGCGAAATAGGAAGCCGATTCTAGATTACATTTTGGATTGTGTTGAGGAGCAGCAAAGTGGTGTTGTTTCCTACCTTCACCACCTGGGGGCGGCCCGTCAGGAAGTCCAGGACCCAGTTGCACAGGGCGGGGTTCAGACCCAGGGCCCCGAGCTTAATGATGAGGTTGGAAGGTACTATGGTGTTGAATGCTGAGCTGTAATCAATGAGCAGCATTCTTACATAGGTATTCCTCTTGTCCAGATGGGATAGGGCAGTGTGCAGTGCAATGGCGATTGCATCATCTGGACATTGGCCTGATGGGGGAGGTTTATGACCCCCATAAATACCTTTCCCCTTTTTCCTCTCTCTACTCTACCGATGTGACTATTGAAAATCCCTTTGTTAACATGGAGAGTCTGGTAACATCAAATGGTGGGAAACTGAACTATATTTCGGTAATTCAACCAGTTGAAAATATACGTTGGTACTTAATGAATGTGATGTCGGATCAGTTGGCGGCTGAGACATTATTACTGATAATAGGACGACATAAGCTGTATCTTGGAAAATCTGCACATTCATCAGATTCACGTGGAATTGTTGTTCAATTTTAATGTTTAAATATGAAACTATTTGTGAAAAGATTAAATGTAATTTTAGCTCCTAAATGAGAGAATTGGTTCGCATGAGTGAACTATGCTCAACTCAGTGGCCCCGCCCATGTGAACAGACACTGGTTGTAAACTATGAAACACGGCCCTCTCTCCCAACCCTATATAAGCCCTTTACGAAAATGTAACTTCCGGTTCCAAGCACAAAGACGGTTGAAAGCACAAAGACCACCTACAGAACTAAGCCAACCTCAGCAAGAACCTAACAAAATTAGCATCGAATTTCAGGGCCTCCCGGGTGGCGCAGTGGTCTAGGGCACTGCATCGCAGCGCTAGCTGTGCCACCAGAGACTCTGGGTTCGCGCCCAGGCTCTGTTGCAGCCGGCCGCGACCGGGAGGTCCGTGGGGCGACGCACAATTGGCCTAGCGTCGTCCGGGTTAGGGAGGGTTTGGCCGGTAGGGATATCCTTGTCTCATCGCGCACCAGCGACTCCTGTGGCGGGCCGGGCGCAGTGCGTGCTAGCCAAGGGAGCCAGGTGCACGGTGTTTCCTCTGACACATTGGTGTGGCTGGCTTCCGCGTTGGAGGCGCGCTGTGTTAAGAAGCAGTGCGGCTTGGTTGGGTTGTGTTTCGGAGAACGCATGGCTTTCGACCTTTGTCTCTCCCGAGCCCGTACGGGAGTTGTAGCGATGAGACAAGATAGTAATTACTAGCAGTTGGATACCACGAAAAGGGGGTAAAATTTTAATTAAAAAAAATATAAAAAAAATAGCATCGAATTTCAATGTGAAGGTGACGACCTACACAGCCATACCAGCCAGAATATAGCACGAGCATATAGCATGGCAACTTGGTATGAACTTTGAACCCTTATTCACTAAAGAAGTGATACCTCCTAGCCGTTGCGTTAGCGCAGCAACTGTAGACGTGGGCTAGGAGAGGACAGACAGAGTATCTGTCATATCTGTTCCGTCCGCAAGGGACGCTTTCCTTTATGACATAATTTGTAATCAATGTATGATCCATTCTGTGCTGATGTAATTCTGTGTGATTATTTAGATATTTAGTAAATAAATAATTAAACCAAATTTTGTATTGCTGATTCAACTTGTTAGCCAGGGTTCGTGAAGATAACCAAGAATTTACAACTTTCAGATGAGACTAAATAAGGTGACGATTAAATATTGACTGCTACTGATCTAAAAGATTATCAGGTCTTTAAGAGTTTTTTCGGAAGATAACATCTCTATAAACATTATTTCGTGGTGCCCCGACATTCTAGTTAATTACATTCACCTGATTATTAATCAGGTAATATGAATTACAGAGAAATGATTTTATTGAATAGCATGTCATATCACTTAATCCGGCATAGCCAAAGACACGACAGCGGTAAGCAAATTAAAGTGGGTCTAGGGTGTCAGGTAAGGTAGAGGTGATATGATCCTTAACTAGCCTCTCAAAGCACTTCATGATGACAGAAGTGAGTGCAACAGGCCGATAGTCATTTAGTTCAGTTACCTTTGCTTTCTTGGGTACAGGAATAATGGTGGACATCTTGAAGCAAGTGGGGCCAGCAGACTGGGATAGGGAGAGATTGAATATGTCTGTAAACACTCCAGCCAGCTGGTCTGCGTATGTCTGAGGACGCGGCTAGGGAAGCCGTCTGGGCCGGCAGGCTTGCGAGGGTTAAAATGCTTAAATGTCTTACTCACATCGGCCACGGAGAAGTAGAGCGCACAATCCTTCGTTGCAGGACGCGTCGGTGGCACAATGTTATCCTCAAAGTAGGCGAAAAGGGTGTTTTGCTTGTCCGGAAGCAAGACGTCGGTGTCCGCGACGTGGCTGGTTTTCCCTTTGTAGTCCGTGATTGTCTGTAGACCCTGCCACATACAGTTGAAGTTGGAAGTTTACATACACCTTAGCCAAATACATTTAAACTCAGTTTTTCACAATTCCTGACATTTAATCCGAGTAAAAATTCCCTGTCTTAGGTCAGTTAGGATCACCATTCTATTTTAAGAATGTGAAATGTCAGAGTAATTGTAGAGAGAATGATTTATTTCAGCTTCTATTTCTTTCATCACATTCCCAGTGGGTCAGAAGTTTACATACACTCAATTAGTATTTGGTAGTATTGCCTTTAAATTGTTTAACTTGGGTCAAACGTTTCGAGTAGCCTTCCACAAGCTTCCCACAATAAGTTGGGTGAATTTTGTCCCATTCCTCCTGACAGAGCTGGTGTAACTGAGTCAGGTTTGTAGGCCTCCTTGCTCGCACACGCTTTTTCAGTTCTACCCACAAATTTTCTATAGGATTGAGGTCAGGGCTTTGTGATGGCCACTCCAATACCTTGACTTTGTTGTACTTAAGCCATTGTGCCACAACTTTAGAAGTATTCTTGGCGTCATTGTCCATTTGGAAGACCCATTTGCGACCAAATGTTAACTCCCTGACTGATGCCTTGAGATGTTGCTTCAATATATCCACATAATTTCCCTTCCTCATGATGCCATCTATTTTGTGAAGTGCACCAGTCCCTCCTGCAGCAAAGCACCCCCACAACATGATGCTGCCACCCCTGTGCAAAAACGGTTGGGATGGTGTTCTTTGGCTTGCAAGCCTCCTCCTTTTTCCTTCAAACATAACGATGGTCATTATGGCCAAACAGTTCTATTTTTGTTTCATCAAACCAGAGAACATTTCTCCAAAAGGTACAATCTTTGTCCCCATGTGCAGTTGCAAACCATAGTCTGGCTTTTGGATGGCGGTTTTGGAGCAGTGGCTTCTTCCTTGCTGAGCGGCCTTTCAGGTTATGTCGACATACGACTCGTTTTACTGTGGATATAGATACTTTTGTACCGGTTTCCTCCAGCATCTTCACAAAGTCCTTTGCTGTTGTTCTGGGATTGATTTGCGCTTTTCGCACCAAAGTACATTCATCTCACGGAGACAGAACGCGACGGTATGACTGCTGCGTGTTCCCATGGTGTTTATACTTGCGTACTATTGTTTGTACAGATGAACGTGGTACCTTCAGGGGCTTGGAAATCGCTCCCAAGGATGAACCAGACTTGTGGAGGTCTCCAAATTTTTTCTGAGGTTTTGGCTGATTTCTTTTGATTTTCCGATGATGTCAAGCAAAGAGGCACTGAGTTTGAAGGTAGGCCTTTAAATACATCCACAGGTACACCTCCAATTGACTCAAATTATGTCAATTAGCCTATCAGAAGCTTCTGAAGCCATGACATAATTTCCTGGAATTTTCCAAGCTGTTTAAAGGCACAGTCAACTTAGTGTATATAAACTTATGACCCACTGGAATTGTGATACAGTGAATTATAAGTAAAATAATCTGTCTGTAAACAATTGTTTGAAAAATTACTTGTGTCATGCACAAAGTAGATTTCCTAATCGACTTGCCAAAACTATAGTTTGTTAACAAGAAATTTGTGGAGTGGTTGAAAAATGTGTTTTAATGACTCCAACCTAAGTGTATGTAAACTTCCGACTTCAACTGTACATCTACATAGACGGTTCTAGGTAGAACACTCTGCAAAGAGTTCTACCAAAAAGGGTTCCCCTTTGGGGACAAACCCGAAGAACCCTATATGCTTCCACTTAGCACCTTTTTTAAAGAGTGCAGGGCTTATCTAGCAGAAGGAGGACAGTCTCTGTACTACATTGTGTGTCAATAATCACACACGTGGATCTCTAGATGTGACTCATATCACAGGTAATTGTGTGTGTGTGTGTGTGTGTGTGCGTGCGTGCGTGCGTGCGTGCGTGCGTGCGTGCGTGCGTGCGTTCGTGCGTGCGTGTGTGTTTTTTTACAACACATGAGCGAGGTAGATGGAGTGTTTGAGAGAAATTGCCCATCGTAACGACATTATAATATATAGACGTTATTTAAATGTATACTCAGTGATATGACATATGTGCACAACGTAAACAGCATAGTGGGTCAATTTCCACAATAACTAAGAGCATACATTATTTTCATTAGGAATGTAGTGAAGTGAAAGTAAAAGTTGTCAAAAATATAAATAGTAAAGTAAAGTACATATACCCTAAAAAACAACTTACGTTGTACTTTAAAGTGTTTTTACTTAAGTACTTTACACCACTGCAGGTTAGTAGCTAGTTTTCAATTCAATTGGTGACAGATTTTCATGCGAAGATTCAAAAAGATGCATAAAGACAATATGCAAATTTCCACACCAGTGGTGTGTTTCCACCAAACTGACTTGTTGCAGATAGAAATCAGTGCTTGATGACATAGTGCACACAAAAGGTACTTTTTCACTTAAGTTTTCATGTACCGAATAAAAATCTAATGTTCAATGTGTTTCCATCACATTTTCCACTCTACCGATAGTTTTGTCACAAAATCTGTAGCAAATGTACCCACTCTGGTCAACAGCGGGTAGGCAAGTCTACTTGATGAGATAATTATGGATGAGAGCAAGAATATTTTTATTTGTCATCTGGCAGTCAAGCATCGATCAGCACTTCACCAGAATATGACCCTCGATATTTATTGGAAAGGAGCATCAAGCTCATCACCGTGCACTTTCACCACTCTGTGAAGTTCATCATAACTTATTTCATCTGTTGCCTAATAAACTGCATGGTTTCCAGAGTCATAGTGGGAGGAGCACAAACTACAGTATTAGTTTAATATGATATGATGGTTATTATATCAATATTTGCACATACATGCATTTCCACTGCCATTTCCTGCATACTACATTTTACCACACCAAAAGATCTGTCACGATCGTGTGGAGGAGAGACGGACCAAAACGCAGCATGAGGAAAATAAGCCATCTTCTTTTAATTAAACGAACGAAGATGAACATGAAASGAAAACACTATTACAAACAAACAAAACAACAAATGATCGTGAAGCTAAATAACGCAAGTGCCCAGACRAGCAACAAACGTTAAACAAGACAACTACCCACAAAAGCCTACTGCCTATGGCTACCTTAAATATGGCTCCCAATCAGAGACAAATGAATGACAGCTGTCTCTGATTGAGACCCAATCTAGGCAGCCATAGACATAACTAGACAACCTAACAATACTCTATCCCATACACATACAACACCCATAGACTAACCAAAACACACACAACATACAATGCCCACCCCAACTCACGCCCTGACCAACTAAACATAATCAAAATAACATAAAAATAGGTCAGGAACGTGACAAGATCCCAACATGTCGAACAAAGAAAGTATCTGTCAGCGTTTATAAAATTGTTGTGAAACATCCTGTTTCCATCACAGCTCCCGTTATATGTTTTATATAGTACTGTATGACTTTACTTGCATAAAAACTGTTGATTCAAATGTAGATGTTGACACCAAAAGATCCCACCTTGTCTAGCATATTTTGTTTTGTCAACATTTTGAAAGTTTACCACAAATGTTCTGTTTCCATCAGGCCTGTCGTTCCATTTTTTATTTGACAGCCTAGCCTTCTCTACTCGCATAAAACGTTTGGATGACCATACTTAGTTGAACTGTTTCATATTGTGCTGTCCAAGGGACATATTGTGTCTGATGTTGTATTCTGTGTCATACACTGAACAATATAATGTTCAGGAATGATTAAGTATTTATAATATAGGCACTGACACCAGCATTTACATGGCAAAAAAAGAGCTGTAGACAGATATCCAATGAGCAGTACAGTAATTACAAAACACGCAGTAGAGGTACTACTTTGCCGCAGCCTGGTCTCACTCAAATTTGTATGATATGTTACGTTTGGAATGCTTACATAAGACAAATGGTTACCTAAGGCAAAAACAAAAGTAGAGTGGTTGGTCATACCATAGGCTATGCATATGACTCGTGTTCTGCAGTGATGTCTAAAATTATTTGAATTAATTAGCACCTTGGAGAGCGCTGTCCATTTCACCACCATAGATAGTAGGCTACATGGAGAACGCTGTCCATTTCACCACCATAGATAGTAGGCTACATGGAGAGCGCTGTCCATTTCACCACCATTGATAGTAGGCTACTTGGAGAGGCTACTTGGTTGGTACCCGGTTTTCCTCCAGCATCTTCACCAAAGTCCTTTTGCTGTTGTTCTGGATTGATTTGTGCGCTTTTCCGCACCAAAGTACATCATCTCACGCGAGACAGAACCGCCGACGGTATGACTGCTGCGTGTCTCCCATGGTTTATACTTGCGTACTATTGTTTTGTACAGATGAAGTGTACCTTCAGGGGCTTGGAAATCGCTCCCAAGGATGAACCAGACTTGTTGGAGGTCTCCAAATTTTTTCTGCCGCGTTGTTGGCTGATTTCTTTTTGATTTTCCGATGTGTCAAGCAAAGAGGCACTGAGTTTGAAGGTAGGCCTTTAAATCATGCCACGGTACACCTCCAATTGGACTCAAATTTATGTCAATATCCGCATCAGAAGCTTCTGAAGCCATGACATAATTTCCTGGAATTTTCCAAGCTGTTTAAAGGCACAGTCAACTTAAGTGTATATAAACTTATGACCCACTGGAATTGTGATACAGTGAATTATAAGTAAAATAATCTGTCTGTAAACAATTGTTTGAAAAATTACTTGTGTCATGCCACAAAGTAGATTTCCTAATCGACTTGCCAAAACTATAGTTTGTTAACAAGAAATTTGTGGAGTGGTTGAAAAATGTGTTTTAATGCACTCAACCTAAGTGTATGTAAACTTCCGACTTCAACTGTACATCTCATAGACCGGTTCTAGGTAAGACACTCTGCAAGAGTTCTACCAAAAAGGGTTCCCTTTGGGACAAACCCGAAGAACCCTATATGCTTCCACTTAGCACCTTTTTTAAAGAGTGCAGGCTTATCTAGCAGAAGGAGGACAGTCTCTGTACTACATTGTGTGTCAATAATCACACACGTGGATCTCTAGATGTGACTCATATCACAGGTAATTGTGTGTGTGTGGTGTGTGTGTGTGGTGCGTTGCGTGCGTGCGTGCGTGCGTGCGTGCGTGCGTGCGTGCGTTCGTGCGTGGCGTGTGTGTTTTTTTACAACACATGAGCGAGGTAGATGGAGTGTTTGAGAGAAATTGCCCATCGTAACGACATTATAATTATATAGACGTTATTTAAATGTATACTCAGTGATATGACATATGTGGCACAACGTAAACAGCATAGTGGGTCAATTTCCACAAATAACTAAGAGCAACACATTATTTTCATTAGGAATGTAGTGAAGTGAAAGTAAAAATTTGTCAAAAATATAAAATAGTAAAGTAAAAGTACATATACCCTAAAAAAACAACTTACGTTGTACACTTTAAAGTGTTTTTACTTAAGTACTTTACACCACTGCAGGTTAGTAGCTAGTTTTCAATTCAATTGGTGACAGATTTTATGCGAAGATTCAAAAAGATGCATAAAGACAATATGGCAAATTTCCACACCCAGTGGTGGTGTTTCCCCCAAACTGACTTGTTGCAGATGAAATAGTGCTTGATGACATATGCACCCACAAAGGTACTTTTTCACTTAAGTTTTCATGTACCGAATAAAAATCTAATGTTCAATGTGTTTCCATCACATTTTCCACTCTACCGATAGTTTTGTCACAAAATCTGTAGCAAATGTACCCACTCTGGTCAACAGGGGTAGGCAAGTCTACTTGATGAAGATTATGGATGAGAGCAAGAATATTTTTATTTGTCTATCTGGCAGTCAAGCATCGATCAGCACTTCACCAGAATATGACCCTCGATATTTATTGGAAGGAGCATCAAGCTCATCACCGTGCACTTTCACCACTCTGTGAAGTTCATCATAACTTATTTCATCTGTTGCCTAATAACTGCATGGTTTCCAGAGTCATAGTGGAAGGAGCACAAACTCCACAGTATTAGTTTAATATGATATGATGGTTATTATATCAATATTTGCACATACATGCATTTCCACTGCCATTTCCTGCATACTACATTTTACCACACCAAAAGATCTGTCACGATCGTGTGGAGGAGAGACGGACCAAAACGCAGCATGAGGAAAATAAGCCATCTTCTTTTAATTAAACGAACGAAGATGAACATGAAACGAAAAACACTATTACAAACAAACAAAACAACAAAATGATCGTGAAGCTAAATAACGCAAAGTGCCCAGACAAGCAACAAACGTTAAACAAGACAACCTACCCACAAAAGCCTACTGCCTATGGCTACCTTAAATATGGCTCCCAATCAGAGACAAATGAATGACAGCTGTCTCTGATTGAGACCACCAATCTAGGCAGCCAGTAGACATAACTAGACAACCTAACAATACTCTATCCCATACACATACAACACCCATAGACTAACCAAAACACACACACACATACAATGCCCACCCCAACTCACGCCCTGACCAACTAAACATAATCAAAATAACATAAAAATAGGTCAGGAACGTGACATAACCCCCCCCTCAAAGTTGCGTACTCCGAACGCACCACCAAAAGTCTAGGGGAGGGTCTGGGTGGGCGTCTGTCCACTGTGGTGGCTCCGGCTCTGGACGCTGTCCCCACACCACCATAGTCACTCCCCGCTTCCGTATCCCCCCCCCAATGACACCCTCAACTAAACCCACCTAACATGAAGGGGCAAGCAATCGGATAAGGGGCAAGCACCGGATAAGGGCCAACACGGGATGAGGGATGGACAGCTCCGGGCTGAGAGGACCGGCAGCTCCGGGCTGAGGACGGCAGCTCCGGGCTGAGGGACGGCAGCTCCGGGCTGAGGGACGGCAGCTCCGGACTGAGGGACGCAGCTCCGGATGGCTGCGATCTGGCTGGCTGGCTCTGGCTGGTCATGGCTGGCACGGCTCTGGCTGGTCATGGCTGGCTGAAGGCTCTGGCTGACTTCCGGTCTGGCGGAGGCCTGCTCTGATCCGGTCTGGCGGAAGCTCTGGCTGATCCGGTCTGGCGGAAGGCTCTGGCTGTCCGGCTGCGGAAGCTCTGGCTGATCCGGTCTGGCGCAGGCCTCTGGCTGATCCGGTCTGGCGGAAGGCTCTGGCTGATCCGGTCTGGCGGAAAGGCTCTGGCTGATCCGGTCTGGCGGACGGCTCTAGCGGCTCCTGTCTGGCGGACGGCTCTAGCGGCTCCTGTCTGGCGGACGGATCTGTAGGCTCATGGCAGACGGGCGGCTTGGCAGGCTCATGGCAGACGGGCGGCTTTGCAGGGCTCATGGCAGACGGACAGTTCAGACAGCGTATGGCAGACGGGCAGTTCAGACGCCGCTGGGCAGACGGCAGTTCAGGCGCCGCTGGCAGACGGGCAGTTCAGGCGCCGCTGGCAGACGGGCAGTTCAGGCGCCGCTGGCAGACGGCAGACTCTGGCCGGCTGAAGACGCACTGTAGGCCTGGTGCGCTGGTACCCGGAACTGAGGGTACCGGGCTAAGGACACGCACCTCAGGGCGAGTGCGGGGAGAAGGACAGTGCGTCCAGGGCTCTGGAGACGCACAGGAGGCTTGGGGTGCGTGGTGCCGGAACTGGAGCACTGGGCTGGAGACACGCACCATAGGGAGAGTGCGTGGAAGAGGAACAGGGCTCTGGAGATGCACTGGAAGCCTGGTGCGTCGTGCCGGAACTGGAGGTACCGGGCTGAGGGCACGCACCTCAGGGCGAGTGCGGGGAGGAGGAACAGGGCTCTGGAGATGCACTGGAAGCCTGGTGCGTGGTGTAGGCACTGGTGGTACTGGGCTGGGGCGGGAAGGTGGTGCCGGATATGCCGGACCGTGAAGGAGGACACGCGCTCTTGAGCACCGAGCCTCTCCAACCTTACCAGGTTGAATGGTCCCCGTAGCCCTGCAAGTGGCGGCCAGGTGGAATAGCCCGCACTGGGCTATGCAGGCGAACCGGGGACACACCTGTAAGGCTGGTGCCATGTACGCCGCGCCCGAGGAGACGTACTGGAGGCCAGATACGTTGGGCCGGCTTCATGACATCCGGCTCGATGCCCAACCTAGCCCTCCCAGTGCGGCAAGGTGGAATAGCCCGCACTGGGCTAAGCACGCGTACTGGGGACACCGTGCGCTTTACCGCATAACACGTGTCTGACCAGTACGCCACGCCTCTCACTCCACGGTAAGCCCGGGGAGTTGGCTCAGGTAACCAACCCGGCTTCGCCACACTCCCTTTAGCCCCCCCCAATAAATTTTTGGGTGAGCCTCTCGGGCTTCCAGCCTCTCTTACGTGCTGCCTCCTCATACCGCGCTCCTGGGCTGTGGCTTGCCTCCCTTCTCCTCCGAGAGCGGCGATGTCTCTCCCACCTTAGCCAGGGGTCCTTCTCCGTTGAGTATTTGCTCCCAACTCCATTTCCTCTTCTCTCCATTGCTTTAGTTCCTTCCTCCCTTCCTCAATCCGCTGTGTCCTGTTGTGGTGGGTAGTTCTGTCACGATCGTGTGGAGGAGAGACGGACCAAAACGCAGCATGAGGAAAATAAGCCATCTTCTTTTAATTAAACGAACGAAGATGAACATGAAACAAAAACACTATTACAAACAAACAAAACAACAAATGATCGTGAAGCCTAAATAACGCAAGTGCCCAGACAAGCAACAAACGTTAAAACAAGACAACTACCCACAAAAGCCTACTGCCTATGGCTACCTTAAATATGGCTCCCAATCAGAGACAAATGAATGACAGCTGTCTCTGATTGAGACCCAATCTAGGCAGCCATAGACATAACTAGACAACCTAACAATACTCTATATCCCATACACATACAACACCCATAGACTAACCAAAACACACACAACATACAATGCCCACCCCAACTCACGCCCTGACCAACTAAACATAATCAAAATAACATAAAAATAGGTCAGGAACGTGACAAGATCCCAACATGTCGAACAAAGAAAGTATCTGTCAGCGTTTATAAAATTGTTGTGAAACATCCTGTTTCCATCACAGCTCCCGTTATATGTTTTATATAGTACTGTATGACTTTACTTGCATAAAAACTGTTGATTCAAATGTAGATGTTGACACCAAAAGATGCCCACCTTGTCTAGCATATTTTGTTTTGTCAACATTTTGAAAGTTTACCACAAATGTTCTGTTTCCATCAGGCCTGTCGTTCATTTTTATTTGACAGCCTAGCCTTCTTCTACTCGCATAAACGTTTGGATGACCATACTTAGTTGAACTGTTTCATATTGTGCTGTCCAAGGGACATATTGTGTCTGATGTTGTATTCTGTGTCATACACTGAACAATATAATGTTCAGAGGAATGATTAAGTATTTATAATATAGGCACTGACACAAGCATTTACATGGCAAAAAAAGAGCTGTAGACAGATATTCCAATGAGCAGGTACAGTAATTACAAACACGCAGTAGAGGTACTAACTTTCCGCAGCCTGGTCTCACTCAAATTTGTATGAATATGTTACGTTTGGAATGCCTCATAGGACAAATGGTTACCTAAAGGCAAAAACAAAAGTTAGAGTGGTTTGTCATACCCATAGGCTATGCATATGACTCGTGTTCTGCAGTGATGTCTAAAATTATTTATTTGACATTAACTTAGCACATTGGAGAGCGCTGTCCATTTCACCACGCACTAGATATCGTAGAGCTACATGGAGAACGCTGTCCATTTCACCAACCCATAGATAGTAGGCTACATGGAGAGCGCTGTCCATTTCACCACCATTGATAGTAGGCTACTTGGAGAGCGCTCTTGACATTACTTTTCACACATTGATAGTAGCTACTTGGAGAGCTGGTGTACTTTTCACCACCATTGATAGAGGCTACTTGGAGAGCGCTGTCCATTTCACCACCATTGATAGAGGGCTACTTGGAAGAGCGTGTCCATTTCACCACCATAGATAGTAGGCTACTTGGAGACGCGCTGTCCATTTCACCACCATGATAGTAGGCTACTTGGAGAGCGCTGTCCCGTTTCACCACCATTGATAAGTAGACTACTTGGAGAGCCGCTGTCCCTTTCACCACCATGTGATAGCAGGCTACTTGGAGAGGCGCTGTCCATTTCACCACCATGATAGGAGGCTACTTGGAGAGCGCTGTCCATTTCACCACCATTGATAGTAG
>NC_036858.1:47193962-47225068 GCF_002910315.2 Salvelinus sp. IW2-2015
GCTACTTGGAGAGCGCTGTCCATTTCACCACCATTGATAGTAGGCTACTTGGAGAGCGCTGTCCATTTCACCACCATTGATAGCAGGCTACTTGGCTGTTTACTCTGTCTGCTGCGCTGCTACGTTGTGTTTGACACTTTTTTTCTCACGCGTTCCGGTACCTCAGAGCACCCAGAATAACCAGCCCTCTCGCGCTCATTATGTGTTCCGGGACCTCCCAGATTACAAATTGAGCACTGCTTATACGCACAACCTAACCTATGGATTGTGCACCCATGAAACAGCGTATCAGCCTACTCAGTGACACTATTGTGGTAATCATTTTTGTGGCTAGCTTTACATAGTGTACCAGCGCTGTGTCCCGCAGGAGGACGGACACAACGTTGGAGAACGTTCAGATAGAAAGTATTATTATTTAGAACAAACATGCCTCTGATTCTAAGGAGTCATGTCAGTTATATTCATGGCATTTCTACCTACAATGTTTATGAAACGATTTTGTACTAAACACGCCCAGGCTAACCCACTGGAAAGCCTCGCCCACAGCCGACCCCGCCCTGTTGTGTGTGCCTAGGTGAGGCGCTTCTCTTTCAGACAGGAAACCAGAGTGAAACCAGATAGCATCAGCTGATATTGCACCAATGAGATCATCACTTTACATAATATGGTGGTTTATTTAGTCCACCAGGTTCTGTACACACTTCTCTTGGTGACATGCTATTGCTGTAACATGCATTACTCGCATGCATGTCTGTTTTCTGCTTGATTTTGTTTAGCAAATGCTGAACTTCGCTTGAACTTTGCCCGCGTCATTCATATACTTCATGTGCAATGTTTGGTGGCCACGGGTGTTCATGTGATTCTATTTGATTGCAAGGATTAGCTAGCTAGTAGGATTAGTCTCGCAGTCTGTGTGCTCTTGTATACACACCAATCCTGGAGAAATCCCCCCCTGTCCATACAAAGAGGAAGTATGCTTGGCCATATATGTCAATACAAAGTGAGTTGCATATTTTTTTCAATGATGTGCTTATCACGGTGATTGATAGTGTTCGGTTTGGGTACTCTTAATTGACTATTTAAAAGTCTGGCTATTTAGCAGATTTTTGGCTAGGGGGTAGAAGCTGTCCCAGAGCCTGTTGGTCCGAGAACCGATGCACTGATGTACTGGGCTGTCTGAACCACACGCTGTAGAGGTTTGTGGTCAAGGGCGGTGCATACCAAGCGATGATGCAGCCAGTCAAGATGCTCTCGAGGGTGCAGCTGTAGAACTTTTTGATGATCGAGGGCATATGCTAAATCTTTTCAGCCTCCTGTGCATGTGTGTAAACCATGTTAGTTCCTTAGTGATGTGGACGCCAAGGAACATGAAGCTCTCAACCCACTCCACAATAGCCCCATTGATGTGGATGGGGGTGTGCTCTCCTCTCTTTCTCCTATAGTCCACAATCAGCTCCTTTGTCTTGACGTTGAGGGAGAAGTTGTTGTCATGGCACCACGCTAGTACTGTAAGTCTCTGACCTCCTCCCTGTAGGCTGACTCATCGAAGTCGGTGATTGGGTCTACCACGGTCGTGTCATCAGCAAACGTAATGATGGTGTTGGAGTCATGTGTGGCCACACAGTCGTGGGTGAACAGGGAGTACAGGTGGGGACTAAGGACACAAGTCTAAGATCCAGTTGCAGAGGGGGGGGGGGGGTTCAGGGTCCCTAGCTTGGTAATGGGCTTGGAGGGGACTATGGTGTTGAACGCTGAGCTGTAGTCTATGAACAGCATTCTCACATAGTTATTTACCCTCTTGTCCAGGTGGGAGAGGGCAGTGTGAAGTGCAACTGAGATTGGGTCATCTGTGAATCTTTCGGGGCGTTATGCGAATTGGAGTGGGTCTAGGGTGTCTGGGATGATGGTGTTGATGTGTGTCCAGCCTTCAAAGCACTTCATAATTTCAGTGCTACATAGTCATTTAGGCAGGTTACTTTGGAGTTCTTGGTAACAGAAACAATGTTGGTCAGCTTGAAACATGTTGAGATTACAGACTGGGACAAGGATAAATTGAAAATGTCAGAGAAGACACTTGCCAGTTGGACTGTGCATGCTTTGATAATGCACAGTGGTATTTTGTGATTGTTAACCTGTTCAAACGTTTTGCTCAAATCTGCCACGGTGAGCGAGATCAAACAGTCATCCGGCAAAAACAGGGGCTTCACGCAAGGCAGAGAGTTATATACCTCGAAGCGAGCATAAAAGGCATTTAGCTCGTTTGGGAGTTTTGCATCACTGGGCAACTCATGGCTGGGTTTCCCTTTGTAATCCGTTATCGTATGCAAGCCCTGCCTCATGCAAGGAGCGTCGGCGCTGGTGTAATAGGATTCCACCTTCCTGCTATATTGTCCTTTTGCATGTTTTATGTCTCGTTAGAGGTCGTAGTGGGATTTCTTGCATGCGTTCATGTCTGAGTCCCGTTCCTTGTAAGCTGTAGCTCCAGCTTTAAGCATGGATATTGCCTGTAATGGATGGTTTTTGGTTTTGATATGTTCTTATAGTCACTGTGGGGATGACATTGTTTATGCACTTATTGATGAAGCCCGTGACTGTTGTGCTAAACTCCTCCATGCTATCAGATGAGTCCCGGAACATATCCCTGTCTGTACTATCATAACATTCTTGTAACCTTGTTTATGCTTCATCCAACCACTTCCATACTGAGCACATCACTGGTACTTCTTGTTTGAGTTTTCTTTGTAAACAGAAAGCAGGAGAATGGAGTCATGGTCAGATTTGCCGAAGGGAGGATGAGGAAGGGCCTTATATGCATTTCTGTGGATAGAATAAAAGTGGCCCCTAGTGGTGCAGGAGACAAGTTGGTAGAAGTGAGGTAGGACGGTTTTAAGTCTCTCTGAGTTAAAGTCTCTGCCGACCAGAAACGCTGCCTCTGGGTGAGTGACATCTTGTTTGTTTATTAACCCATAGAGTTTGTTGAGTGCCAAAGTGGTGTTGGCTTGGAGCGGGATGTAGACAGCCATGAAAATTACAGATTAAAACTCTCTTGGTAGATAAAAGGGTCTGCAGCTTATCATGAGGTATTTTATATCACACTTGATTTCCTTCACACTTGAAGCAGCACACCTGTTATTATTTATAAAGAAACACACTCCACCTCCTTTCGACTTCTCAGAAGCCGCTGTACGATCCTGCCGTTGCATGAAAAATCCACTGAGTACTATGTGCATAGCGTCATCATCCTGCCACGTTTCATTAAGACATATAATATTGCAGCTTTTCAAGTTGAATGAAGCTTATCCGTCTTATTCTCAAATAACTGGACATTTGCCAATAGAACAGAGGGGAGCACTGTTCGGTTTTTTCTTTGCCTCAATTTCACCAGGACTCCACCCCGTCTATGCCTGCAGCGTTTTGGTATCCCATGGAATAAAGGAATAATATCCGATATGAACAGTGGTACAGATAAGTCGGATTTGAAGTTGTATTTGAAATCGAAATCAAGGTTAGTAACTGTCAACCTGATGTCAAGAAGTGGTTGGCGATCATATGTGATATAAACACGATATAAGGATAAACACGATATAAGTCACTATATGTTGAGATGGCGCCGAAGAGGGTGGCTGATGTTTTACATACTCCTGACCAATTGTGCTATTTTCTTAGTTTATTGGCATTGTTTGTAACTTATTTGTTTACTTATTTTTTACATTATGTTGTTGTTACCATCTCTTATGACCGAAAATAACTTCTGGACATCAGAACAGCGATTACTCACCACGAACTGGAAGAAGCTTTTTCCTTTAACGAGTCCAACGAGAAGAATATACTGCTTTCCCGGGAACAGGCCCAAATCCCCGTCATTTGCGTGAAGAAAAGACAGAGGAAAAGAGGACGCAGATCTTCTGGGAATCCGTAGGCGAGCAAGTAAACGAGCGAGTAAACGCCCACTGACTTCCGTTCTACTTGCTAACATGCAATCATTGGAAAATAAAACTGATGACTTACGATTACGATTATCCTACCAACGGGACATTAAGAACTGTAATATCTTATGTTTCACTGAGTCGTGGCTGAACGACGACATGAATAATATAGAGCTGATGAGATTTTCCATGCACCAGCAGAACAAAGATGCTACGTCTGGTAAGACGAGGGGTGGGGGTGTGTGTCTTTTTGTCAACAACAGCTGGTGCGCAATGTCTAATATTAAAGAAGTCTCGAGGTATTGCTCGCCTGAGGTAAAGTACCTTATGATAAGCTGTAGACCACACTATCTACCAAGAGAGTTCTCATCTACATTATTTGTAGCCGTCTATTTACCACCACAGGCTGATGCTGGCACTAAGACCGCACTTAACCAAAGCTATTAGGCCATAAGCAAACCAGAAAATGCTCATCCAGAAGTGGCGCTCCTAGTGGTCGAGGACTTTAATGCAAGCAAACTTAAATCAGTTTTACCAATTTTTACCAGCATGTCAAATGTGCAACCAGTGGGGGGAAAAAACTCTAAACCACCTTTACTCCACACACAGACATGCTTACAAAGCTCTCCCCCGCCCTCCATTCGGGCAAATCTGACCATAATTCTATCCTCCTGATTTCTGCTTACAATCAAAAACTAAAGCAGGAAGTACCAGTGACTCACTCAATATGGAAGTGGTCAGATGATGTGGATGCTACGCTACAGGACTGTTTTGCTAGCACAGACTGGAATATGTTCCGGGATTCATCGAATGACATTGAGGAGTATACCACCTCAGTCATCGGCTTCATCAATAAGTGCATTGACGACGTCGTCCCCACAGTGACCATACGTACATATCCCAACCAGAAGCCATGGATTACAGGCAATATCTGCATCGAGCTAAAGGCTAGAGCTGCCACTTTCAATGATTGGGACACTAATCTGGACGCTTATAAGAAATCCTGCTATGCCCTCAAACGAACAATCAAGCAAGCAAAGCGTCAATACAAGATTAAGATTGAATCCTACTACACCGGCTCTGATGCTCGTCGGATGTGGCAGGGCTTGAAAACTATTACAGACTACAAAGAGAAACCCAGACGCGAGCTGCCCAGTGACGCGAGCCTACCAGACGAGCTAAATGCCTTTTATGCTCGCTTCGAGGCAAGCCACACTGAAGCATTCATGAGAGCACCAGCTGTTCTGGATGACTGTGTGATAACACCCTCGGTAGCCAATGTGAGCAAGACCTTTAACCAGGTCAACATTCACAAAGCCGCGGGGCCAGATGGATTACCAGGACGTGTATTCAAAGCATGTGTGGACCAACTGGCAAGTGTCTTCACTGACATTTTCAACCTGTCCCTGACTGAGTCTATAATTCCTACATGTTTGAAGCAGACCACCATAGTCCCTGTGCCCAAGAAAGCAAGGCAACCTTCCTAAATGATTACCGCCCCATAGCACTCACGTCGGCAGCCATGAAGTGCTTTGAAAGGCTGGTCATGGCTCACATCAACAGCATCCTCCCGGATACCCTAAATCGCATACCGCCCCAACAAATCCATAGATGACGCAATCTCAATCGCACTCCACACTGCCCATTCCCACCTGGACAAAAATAACACCTATGTGAGAATGCATAGTGCCCACGAAGCTCATCACTAAGCTAAGGACCCTGGGACTAAACACCTCCCTCCGCAACTGGATCCTGGACTTTCTGACGGGCCGCCCCCAGGTGGTAAGGGTAGGCAACAACACGTCTGCCACGCTGATCCTCAACACTGTGTACACGTTGTGTACTTAGTCCCCTCCTGTACTCCCTGTTCACCCACGACTGCGTGGCCCTACATGACTCCAACACCATCATTAAGTTTGCTGACGACACAACAGTGGTAGGCCTGATCACCGATAATGATGAGACAGCCTAAAGGTAGGAGGTCAGAGAACTGGTAGTGTGTTGCCAGGACAACAACCTCTCCCTCAATGTGAGCAAGGCAAAGGAGCTGATCGTGGACTACAGGAAAAGGCAGGCCTAACAGGCCCCCATTAACATCAACGGGGCTGTAGTGGAGAAAGTCGAGAGTTTCAAGTTCCTTGGTGTCCACATCACCAAAAACTATCATGGTCTAAACACACCAAGATAGTTGTGAAGAGGGCACAACAAAACCTTTTCCCCTTCAGGAGACTGAAAAGACTTGGCATGGGTCCCCAGATCCTCAAAAAGTGCTACAGCTGCACCATCGAGAGCATCCTGACTGGTTGCATCACTGCATGGTATGGCAACTGCTCGGCATCTGACCGTAAGGCGCTACAGAGGGTACTACGTATGGCCCAGTATTTCACAGGATCTATACAATAGGCGGTGTCAGAGGAAGCCCATAAAATTGTCAGAGACTCCAGTTACCCAAGTCATAGACTGTTTTCTCTGCTACCGCACGGCAAGCTGTACCAGAGCGCCAAGTCTAGGTCCAAAAGGCTCCTTAACAGCTTCTACACCCAAGCCATAAGACTGCTGAACAATTAATCAAATGGCCACCGGACTATTACATTGAACCCCCCCCATTTGTTTTGTACACTGCTGCTACTCGCTGTTCATTATCTGTGCGTTGTCAATTCACCCCTACCTACATGTACAAATTACCTCAACTAACCTGTACCCCCGCACACTGACTCAGTACCGGTAACCCCTGTATATAGCCTCGTTATTGTTATGATATTGTGTGACTCTTAATTTTTTACTTTATTTTTTGGGGTAAATATATTCTTATTTCTTCTTGAACTGCACTGTTGGTTAAATGCTTGTAAGTAAGCCTTTCACGGTAAGGTCTACAATTGTTGTGTTCGGCGCATGTGACAAATAAAGTTTGATTTGATTTGATTTTATATAGCAAAGTTTGGTTGGAGCTTGTAAGATGTCGCCTTTCTCTGCCCACACAAACCCTGTAGCTCAACCATAGTTTTACTATCATCCATAGTTGTTCATTACATTAGTGGGAACTTCTCTGGCCTTTCCCCAGTTAGTTATAAAAAAATTGGTAGGATAACGTCTTGGTTTATCCCAGATTGTCCCCTTACAGGATAAGACATGCCTTCTTATGTTTGTCTATTAATTAGTTTTATCATCATTCTTGCTGTCGTGTACATGAAGCTTTAGGTTAGGCAATATGTTAGGAGAGTCCTATATTTTAAGATACCAGTAAGCCTCGTTTACCCATGCACATAATTCATGCTTGTACATCACTCTGCTATAGTGGGTCACGAGCTCCGTGCACAGTAGCTGAGCGTGACTCATATCTGACACCATTGTGCTGGCCAAATGCTGTGGGCGCCATGTGGGCAATTCAGCAGCCGAGCAGCATGATATCTCTTGCTAATTGGATAGTGCCAGTCTGTCTCCGGCTAAACATTATTACTGTGTCTTTTCCATCATTAAGCATATTCACAGAAGTACAGTTCATTTATATTACTGCTAACCCTAACCCTAACCTTAACCCAACACCCTTTCCCTCAGATTTCAGTTCTCACCCTGGACCTTAGTGGGGAAGCTGATGCTATATCACGGTGCAATAACCAATCAAGGCTTGCTATAGCTTCCAGCTGAAATGGAAGGCTTTTGATACTAGCATTATCTACCATGCTGAGGGCTTGTTAAACACCACATGGCGATCAGCAGTTGGCAATCAGGTGTTTTATCACCTTTAATGAAACATTCTGTTTGAGAGAGCTTATTCCAGAAAACTCTAAACTGCAGGCCTATTCTAGTACTCTATGGGTCGTATGTCTCTACTTATCTATTCTTCTATCATGGCTTACTGGCATATAAGGCTTGACTTAGCCCTCAGCTTAGGTACACTCTATATTGTAGGCCAAGGTTTTAGGTTGTCATTATCACTCTCATTGTGCATGCCCGGGCATCCTGCGCATACTGCGGATGCATCAGATACTGCTTAGCAGTATCAGTAGTGACATTAGGCTGTTTAGAGGGTATATACGTAGCCACCGTTGGTTGCTGTTTTGGGGTTTCGTTAGTATATTGTATGTAGTTGTACGCTATGTGATGATTGTGTATGTCATGGCTGAGCTGTGCTGCTCTGCAGCAGTCTAATGTCTGCTCTTCTTTCTGTATGATGTTTTCTGTTTATTTAACCATGTTTGCTTTTCTATTCCAAATCTCATTCTGCCAAATGCAGCCTTCCTTATGAGTTGCCCGGTGGCAGGGTATCAGTTAATGTTGTGTGTCGGGACTTTTCGCCGTGTATTCTGCTCAGGAATCCATCTGAGCATCTACTCTTCATGGCCCACAGAGCAGCGACCAACATGCACAGATTGAGTTTCACGTTAAACCAATGGTGTTGGTTTGCACAGACGCTTTACCAGTGGCGTTCTGGTCTGTATGATGGCATTTATGGATAGCATGAGAAAATAAGCCTATTCATAGTTCTGAGAAGCTATCTCAGTATGGTGAATTACGGCACAGTATTAGATGGGTAGCTTATTTTTCATTTACCAAGATGGCAGGTTTATCTTGCCTCAGCAAGGTCAGTGGTAGTGAGTAACATGATAAATAAGCATTTTCTTGGTTTTCTGAGAAGCTATCTCAGTATGGCATGCCTGCTGTAGTCTACACATAGTTTCACCTTCATGATACATATATGATCAATCATATTACTGTATATAGATGATGTTGCTGGTCTATCTTCACCCTTTATGCATACTAACTCATGGGTGTGATTGCTCTACAGTGGACCCTGCAGCGTGTGCTCAAACCGGTGCGATTAGAAGAACACATTAGAACGCCTAGTTACGATTGACGCAACAGTCAACGTTTGAGCTGGCCACACTGTTTTTTCACAGAAACATTTTGCACGAACAGTCTTTACAATGTTATGTCCTCAATGTGATTTTTGGATGCAATGTTCAGACATTAACAGAAGTAGCAATAGCATAACACAATTCTCATCCATTAGTCGTAGCCCTAACTGAAGAAAGAGTGAGCCAACACAAGCGGTTATATTTGACTAACTCTATTTACAATTAATCACATCATGGGTTATTGTGCTTACCAGTGATCAAAATCATTTTGTAAAACTATTTCTGAAAGTAATCCGACGATGGGTAGAGCTTGTGCGCGCCACCGTGTTTGTTTTTCTACATTAACCAAAAATGAGAGGTGACAAGATGAGTTGTCATCTACACATACACATGATTGTTTGAGCATCTCGAAGACTATATTCAATGTAGAATCAGTTTGACAGGTGACAAACAGATTATTTGACTGTTGTAACATGCAGTGGTGAGAATTCTATTGTCTCTGTCAGGAGCCCAGGCTTTTGCCATAGATGGTAGAGTTCTCGTCTCTAGACCACACAAGCTTTAGATTGCATTCTGCTAAGACACTTGTCTCTCTCTATATCGGTCAGCTACATTGGTGACCAAGGTGGGATACTTTCGATACTTCTATGAGGCCTGGGCACACAAATGGTCCTAGATAGAAGGTGGAATACTGAAGCATGCGTTGATGACAGTTCTACAGTCTCCATCAGAGGCCCAGGCTTTTGGCATTGATGGTAAAGTTCTAATTTCTGGACTGCAACATTGTGAGATTCTGCCCTCCACAGCTCTTCATATACACTGATTGGTAGGTTATACTATATTGAGATACTTCAAATACTGCCTGAGACAGCTTTGCTATTTGTGTAGCTTGTTCCCTATTTTACAAAGTGATGATGGGGGAAAAAATTAAGAAAAAATGCGTTACAAAAACAAACAAGCCCAATGACATAGTGACATCACAACAGGATTATCGATCAACAGTAGAGGTGAGACAATGGACTTTAGTCAACTCGGAAGCTTAGCTTACTATATCGGTGTACCTAATAAACTGGCCATGAGTGTATATGACCTTAGCAACCTTCCCCTGGCTCCACAGTAACTGTTACCATGGTGATCCCTCACCCTCTCCTCTCAGCCCCCCAAACTGACAAAACAGAAAAGAGACGTTGGAAAAACAGGGCCTTTCACTGCAAGGGCACAGTTCCCGTGAGACTTTCTAAACCAAGAGGGACCTTGATCTGTTGCTCTACACTGTCTCATGGGAACTGTAATCTTACAGTGAAAGGCACTGTTTTTCCAGCATCTCTTCTCCTTTGTGTTTTGTCAGCAAAATTTTGCAACCCCTTTCAAAATACATGAATATTTTTAAATCCAAAAGGGCATGTCAAAAAGTAGAGTAAAAAGCATAGATCCTACGTACATGTAACATAGTACAATAGGGGACATGGCTGCTTGCATCAATTATGTCCAGTTATGTCCAATGATGCATCCTTTTCAGGGATGGGCAACTCCTCGGGGGCCTGAGTGGTGTGTCACACTTTTTGCCTATCCCTAGTAAACACAACTGATTAAACAAATTGTGTTCTAGACTGAAGATCATGATTAGTTAATTATTGGAGTCAGGTGTATTAGCTGGTGCTGGGGCAGAAATGTGACACCAATCAGGCCCCTGAGGACTGGAGTTGGCCATCCCTGATTTACATGATTGGAGAACGCTGTGCATTGGCACTGCTTCAAACTGCAAGAATGATATAACAACAAGGAGGAGAGCACATACATATAGCTCAACATTAACAATCAATGGTTACACCTGTACCTCTTATTTCATAAGTGGCAGGTAGCCTAGTGGTTAGAGTGTTGGGCCAGTAACCAGAAGGTTGCTAGAGCAAATCCCCGAGCAGACAAGGTAAACATTTGTTGTTCTGCCCCTGAACAAGGCAGTTAACCCACTGTTCCTAAGGTGTCATTGTAAATAGGAATTTGTCCTTAACTGACTTGCCTAGTTAAATAAAAATAAGCTGATCACTAGAGGACATCCTAGTGTTATTTTAGGGACGCGGAGAGATGTATTTTAATCTTAAGAGGCCTCACTCTAACCCCACCGCGGGTATATACTGTTGGCCATACTTGTTATTTTTACAAAAGCTGATTCTTGGAGATGCTGAAATACGTTCATCAAAGGCCCACAGTATCGCAAGCAGGAATAATACAAAGCTGTGACCAACCGGATCTCAAAGAAAACCATTTCAAACACTTCCCAAAACGTCAGACACTATGCCACTCAGCGTTAAGGGACATTATGCAATGCTTTGCATAGTCAGACTGGTGCTTCTTGCGGTAAAAATGTGTTTTTAGCCAAGGTCTATAAGAGCACAGTGAATGGCTTAACTCCCACCCAGATCCTCCATCGGCAGGTAGCCTAGCTGTTAACAGCGTTGGGCCAGTTACTGAAAAGTCTCTGGTTGGTATCCCCAAGCCCACTAACGGTCGCGGCATACGCTCGTAACTTTTAATGGAAGAACCACTGTAGGTGAAAGATCTGTTGATGTGCCCTTGAGCAAGGCACTTAACCCTAGTCTCTCTGGATAACAGCGTCTGCCAGCCCTCTCCTTCTTGGTGTGCTGTAGATACACTGTAATCTGATAGGCAACAGTGGGTTCAAATTATGAATAATTACTGGGGCTTCAGTCTTTTACTTTAGCATAGGCCTGCCGGGTAATGTGTGCCTCTGTAAAGGACATCACGCTGCTTGTACCACTTCCTCCTGATTTGGCTCACACTGAGGCTCGCACCCAGGACCTCTGCTTTGCTAACACACCGCCCTCCTGGAGCATTTAACCAGTCGGCGCCAGACAAAAAGCTAGCTATTCAGTGGCGCAAGTGGGGACACTTCAGGCTGAGGAGTACGTTTCACACATCCCCATGTGCTACATTCACCCCTCAAAAGCGACCCCAGCGCAAATGTAGATCCGGGTCATGACACCACTGTAAAGGATGTCACGCTGCATCCGTAGGACAAATAGGAAATTCATTTCCTTAAGCGTTAATCATGTAAAAACATGTATTTTCTATTGTGGCATGGCATCAGTGAGATTTTCTGTTCTCTATCCATAGAATTAGTTCTCTGCGAAATCAGAATGGAGCTAGCATGTCATGTTTTTAACTCTTACAAAGCTGTTCATTTGAAAGGGCGTTCAGATAGACGCCCTTTCAAAGGAAACAAGCACTTATTAAGATCAGCCAATTAGTGGGCGTGGCCAACACACCTGAACACATTTAACAAGCTAGAGGATAGATAGTTTTGTTGATGCTGAGAACGGAATGTTTATGTTTTTAAATAACATTCTTAGAACGTTCTTTGAATGTTACTAATGTTTTCTTGTGGTTTTTAACACGACTTTAAATACAACCATGAGGAAACCTGCAGAAAGCATTATGCTGAAGTTTTGAAATTACCACAGAACATTGTTTCTTAACATTCTCTGAACATTCTGTGAACATTACTTGAATTAAATAGAACCATAAGGAAACCTGTAGAAAACATTATGCAGAAGTACTGAAATTGGAAACATATGGTTTTAAGAACGTTATGGGCTAGCTGGGTATCCATTCGCAGAACATTGTGCAAAGGTTGTATGCAAAATAACCATAGGACAATCACACTCTCACCAAGCTCTAAGAATCATATGGTTCTCAGAACGTTATGTGCTAGCTGGGCTGCTGTCTCATTTAAAGACAGTGAATACTGCACCTTGGGGAGCAGACACTGTGTCGCTGATGACTGAGATGAACTTATCATCACTCAGCACCTTTCACAGCCAACAGACATAATGGACCCTGACAGGACAAGGAGATGAGTGGACAAGACAAACCCCTGGACCGTCTGAGTAAACAGTAGAGTCACACAAGGACACATGCATGGACACACACACACACTCTGCTGATCAGAGTGGGCAGTGGGCTGTGGGGAGAATAAGTGTGAGAGACACACATTATATGATGAGTAATGATAACAGGATGATTCAAATTGCATCTTCAGTGCATGACAGTCATAGAGTCGATGGGTGTCATTACCAATTACCAGAACCATTCCCATGGAGGAACTGTGCAGACGAAGAAAACTATTCCTTCTACTCACTTACGATACTTCTTATTTCATTTTGTCTAGCTCAGCCTGAATCCTGTTGTTGTAACAGTTGGACTTTCTCTTAATGGTGCAGCGATCTCTCCCAAGTGCTAGTCAGGGTGACTGCATTCATAAGAAACCCTCATTTGAACTGATAATATAAATACCACATTGGAGAAGCAATAGCAGGAGAGCAGGTTTCTCTATTGCATAGCGGCAGGACTGAATAAATGATGGATGGATTTTGCTCCTAGCGGCTCCTTCTCCCCTTTGTTGCATAGTTATTCTGGAAGTATTAAGTATGGGGCCGTATAAATCCGTCTATAGAAATAGTGCTCTGCTATCACCATCAATATGAGCATGAACAGGCCAGGGAGAGGGAAAACGTGCTGACTTCTTCAATGGATTACTGTTGGAGCCTCAATTGTGAAGCTGCTCGCTGGCTTATTCTGCTCTGACCTTGTAGAAGCTATAGCCTCTACATACAGGCCCTGTTTGTGACAAGGAGAAGGGTGACACTCAATAGGGTGTCCAATCAAAAACACATATTTTGATCAATAGGTAAAATAGCATGCTAATTATGTAGATACTCCTTTAAGAAATGGTCCAAGCCTTATGTCTCTATCATAATCTGTTCAAAAGTATTTTGAGTTTTTACCCTTGTAGGATGTCCAAAATTAAGGTGACTAAATCAATGGAAGCCAGAGGGGAAAAATTGGTCAAATACTGTATCAGGAAAATTGCATTGCGTCAGCTCGGCTGCATTCTGTGCAAGAATTAATAAGGGTACTGGTTACCTGAAAGGCAGACTTTCCCGTTGAACTCATCATTGTTCTTCTGGAATCCGCAGGACATCAAATAACTTAGAGTTAAGATGGATATCAATTTTGAGACATCACATGTAGTATTTTCATATTTCAGTATAGGCTTTTCATATTAATTCGAAATGTGAAACTTTTTCTAAGATTTCTCACAAAAACAAGCTTATCTCTGTGAAATGTCAACGGAGCACTGAGCGTATATCAGGCTTATATTCAAAGCCTTTTGCATTTAATTCAGCTCGTGTCATGCAAATCTTTCTTTTTGCTACCCGCGAAAGCTGACGACCACAAAATGTAAAATCCTGAAAGGTTTTCATAAGACACCTATGTCAACAGAGCTCAATGCTTATTATCGGATGTATTAGGTTACGAAATACAACTTTTCGGATATAATGTTAATGATATCTCAGAGAAAGACCCCACTGAAAAATATAACATACGGAAGTGAAATTTCATCACCAAAGCGCATTTTCACCCACTGGGCAGACACCCTACACTCAAGAGAACAGGGGGTTCTTCTCCTATCTGAGGTCCTCTGCGACTTTTTTGGAGGATCACAGTCATCGATCGCATGCTAACTCTTGAGGGCAGCCTGACTGGAGGGGACAAGGGTACTGTGAGGACAGCGAATTTGTGACTAAGGAGCTGGTGACCTGAAGCAACTCTAAGAAAGTGGCGCTGACAGTCTCGTTGCTCCGGCCTTTTCTCCATCTCTCTGTGTGGTGTCAGAGACAAATCCCCATGGGAAGGCCTCCCATGCTCACTGCTCTCTTCCTGCACCCACTGTCTAAGAATAACAGGGATGGTGAGGAAGTTACAGTGGGCCTGAGGGGCTGAGTGTGACAAATAGCTGCTTCTCTGTTCGGGTCCCACCAGCTCCGGTGGGACCCGTCTGTCTTTGAAGAACCCGCCAATCTAATGTGGTCAGTTATGCCTCTGCCATGCAGGGCTTTAACTCCAGTGTTTGATTCCAGGCGATCTGAATGGCAGAGACGTGTCCATGATGAAAGTCAAAGGTTACAGATATTCTTCGGTACTTTTGTATACTTTTATGCCAGTAGTTCTGAAAGTAGCACGCATGAGCCAAAAGTGTTCCCCCCAAAAATGGTGTACTACCTCACATACTGTAGGTGCAGATATGTGCACCACATCATTGCTCTCTCTCTCTCTCTCACTCTGCTGTGTGAGTATCTTGCTAGCTGTCACTCAAATGACGAGGGGCTGAAGCTCTTTGGCTATAACTCGAATTGCTAGGGGTCTGGCCCACGTGAGGGAAAATGTAGGGAAAAGGGCGCAGCACAGCTTCTAGAAAAACATTTGCTTTCAAACTAGGGATTTAAAGGCTAGTTGAGGTAAACAGTAATTATGCTCATAGATTATGTATGAATTACACATTGACACATCCAGCCTAAAGCTGGAGGATAAAAAAAAACGTAGTCGTCCCCAATGTTCCGGAGCAAGTCTTTAAGCAGGAATTGGCAGTGTACTTGAGGTGTGAACAGCAAAAGAGACAGCAAGCTATAGCTTTGGAAATCTGTGTAAACAAAGAATAACCTCTCTCAACCACTCAATTTGTGTCATAATTACAGCTACGTGATCTGAGAGCAGTGCCCTTTTGCTTGTCAATAGAGCAAATCATAAAAAACAAGCTGAAAAGCTGTTGTTCAAAGATAGGTTAAAAGTTCTCTGAAGTAGAATTCTACTGAAGCAACTGAATACTAAAACATTGAATAAATTGTCACACAGTTCCCTGCTTTTACATGTGCACAATATCATATTTTAAAAGACAAGTCCTTGGAAATCATGAAACCTGCGCGCACACACACACACACGCACGTACACGGACACACACACACAGAAGGACACCCCCCCCCCCCCCCCCCCMCMCACACACACACACACACACATACAGTAAGTAAGTAAGTACACTGCTGATCTGAGCACAAAGTGAGCAGTGGGGTGTGTGGCGAATAAGAGCGGGAGAATAGGTGATTGATTGGATTTTTTCTTCAGTTCACAAATATCCACCAGGGGAAGGGATAGGAAGAGATACACGAGACTGTGGCCATTCATCCACATCACATGAGCTGGAAAACCCCGGCCAGGGGAGAGGAGAAGCAGACTACACTATACCGTGCATTCATAAACTATTCAGACCTCTTGACTTTTTCCACAATTTGTTACATTACAGCCTTATTCTAAAATCGATTAAATCGTTTTTTCCCCCTCATCAATTTATACACAATACCACATAATGACATAGCAGGTTTTTTTTATTTTTTTTCAAATGTAATAAAAAAAGTAAATATTACAATTACATAAGTATTCAGACCCTTTACTCAGGACATTGTTGAATTACCTTTGGAAGCGATTACAGCCTTGAGTCTTCTTGGGTATGACGCTACAAGCTTGGCACACATGTATTTGGGGTGTTTCTCCCATTCTTCTTTGTAGATCCTCTCAAGCTCTGTCAGTTTGGATGGGGAGTGTCGCTGCACAGCTATTTTCAGGTCTCTTCAGAGATGTTCGATCGGGTTCAAGTCCAGGCTCTGGCTGGACCACTAAAGGACATTCAGACTCTTGTCCCGAAGCCACTCCTGCGTTGTCTTGGCTGTGTGCTTAGGGTTGTTGTTCTGTTGGAAGGTGAACCTTTGCCCCAGTCTGAGGTCCTGAGCGCTCTGGAGCAGGTTTTCATCAAGAATCTCTCTGTACTTTGCTCAGTTCATCTTTCCCTCGATCCTGACTAGTCTCCCTGTCCCTGCCACTGAAAAACATCCCCACAGCATGATGCTGCCACCACCATGCTTCACCGTAGGGATGGTACCAGGTTTCCTCCAGACCTGATGCTTGGCATTCTTGGTTTTGTCATACCATAGAATCTTGTTTCTAAAGGACTGATTGGTAGAGTGCTGCAGAGATGGTTGTCCTTCTGGAAGGTTCTCCCATCTCCACAGAGGAACTCTGGAGCTCTGTCAGAGTGACCATCGGGTTCTTGGTCACCTCCCTGACCAAGGCCCTTCTCCCCCGATTGCTCAGTTTGGCCGGGCGGCCAGTTCTAGGAAGAGTATTGGTGGTTCCAAACTTATTCCATTTAAGAATGATGGAGGCCACTGTGTTCTTGTAGAGCTCAGAGCTCTACGGACAATTCCTTCGACTTCCTGGCTTGGTTTTTGCTCTGACATGCATTGTCAACTGTTGGATATTATATAGACAGGTGTGTGCCTTTCCAAATCATGTCCAATCAATTGAATTTACCACAGGTGGACTCTAATCAAGTTGTAGAAACAATGGAAACAGGATGCATCTGAGCTCAATTTCGAGTCTCATAGGAAAGGCTCTGAATACTTATGGAATAAGGTTTTTCAGTTTTTTATTTTTTATTCATTTTCTAAATTTTCTAAAAACTTTTTCGCTTTGTCATTATGGGGTATTGTGTGTAGGTTGATGAGGAAGGAAATGTATTTAATTAATTTTAGAATAAGGCTGTAACGTATCAAAATGTGTCAACGGTTCTGAATACTTTCCGAATGCACTGTATGCGTCAAATGTGTCAAAGTCCCAAACATTGTGCACTTCTGAGTGAATGGACATCCAAAAAAACATGTCCCACTTTGCTGCATAGATACCTACTGTATACCTTTTTAATGGGGGCTGAGTTTGGTGACGACACATCGTAACATCCCTGTGGTGTTACCTAATATTCCTCCTCTGTGACTCTGTCAGCCAGACTGGGCTGGTCTCAGACAAGGTCCATGTTCCTCATTAGTGTGTGGGGGGGGTGCAGGGAGCAGACCCCGCTCAGTAAAACACCTTGTGTCATTAGATGGCCTGTCATGTCGCCCTTCCGTCACCCAGTGGTGGCCTATGAGTAATTATCAGCACCGGACCAATTACCACCCTGGGATGAGATGGGAGGCTGGACAGAGAACTTTCAGAAGGGGTCTGTAGTTTTAAAGTGACATCAAAGGACTGAAAATGAGACATACATCATGGTGAATGACAGAGATTGCATTATTAGGCAGTGGAGTCATTTTCACTTTAGGCGTGGCATCTTTTTTTTGCCAGGTCAATAAGGAAGTTCTCTCTGTTTTTCTAAAGTAATTGACTGGGTAAATTGACTGGCTTGTCTAGCTAGCCTGCCTTAAGCATATCATGATCAAGTATGGTAGCATTTCGCAGGGCAAATATACACTGAGTGTACAAAACATTAGAAACACCTGCTCATTCCATGACAGATTGACCAGGTGAATCCAGGTGAAAGCTTTGATCCCTTATTGATGTCAGTGTAGATGAAGGAGAGGAGACAGGTTAAAGGATGTGTTTAAGCCTTGAGACATGGATTGTATATGTGTGCCATTCAGAGGGTGAATGGGCCAAACAAAATATTGAAGTGCCTTTGAACAGGGTATGCTAGTAAGCAGCAGGCCCACTGGTTTGAGTGTGTCTAGAACTGAAAAGCTGCTGGATTTTTCATGCTCAACAGTTTCCCATGTGCAACTTGACATTGGAGTCAACATAGGACAATACCCCTGTGGATTGCTTTGGACACCCTGTAGAGCCCATGCCTTGATGAACTGAGGCTGTTATGAGGGCGAAGGGTGGGGGTGGGGTGCATCTCAATACTAGGAAGGTGTTCCTAATGTTTGATAAACTCAATGTATGATACAATCTGTACATGAGACAGAGTGAATTAGTGTAAAATCCAATAACGCTAGTTTCAATTTCATTGCCATGTGATTGGTTTCAAGGCCAGTACAGAGGCTGTTCTGAATGGAGATTGTCATCATTTGTTAGCAGCAAGTGCAACTGTAAGCACTAAACACTTGCCTTGAGTATGGCTGTTTAATAGATACAACAAAGTCAGGTATCCAAGTGTACCTCTCTCCCTCTCATTCTTTACCTCTTAGTTACAAAATATCATTCTTGGAATGCTTTTGTGTGATCTGCTATGGAGAGATGCCTCTGAACAGGATAACTAGACAGATGAATGCAGAAGTGCCTGTGGCAGGTTGAGCTTCAATACAAACTCAAATCGATGGCTAATGTTGACTCACTCATCAGGTGAAACAATAACAGCTGCATGCTCCAGGTTGCATCTTTGAAAATGAAGGATTCAGAAACACTCATTCCATCTATTTTCAATATGTAGCATTATGTAAGGCTAATGAATACATTATTTAGATTTTGATTCCCAATTTAGTATGTTAAAACACAATATGTGATTCAAAGTTGTGTGCATCGAGGGTGCAGATTCACCTTCAAATAGCCCCTCTGTCTACAGTATATGACAGCCCATTTCCAAATCCTGTTGTCACTCACACCCCAGTCAGTAGATGGGTCTAACCAGTAAACGCTGACCCCTGACCAGTTTTTATACCCAAACAAATCAGAATTCCTCTTCTTTATTTGAGCAGGTGAATAAACATAGGCAGGGATGCTTAGTTGGCTTTTTGTTTCTATTTCCCATACTCCAGCATTTGTCCTGTCCTCTTTTGACTGTTAGATGAGTCAGCATATAGAGTAGTGGCAGCCACCCACTATGTTTTTAATGCTGGGATGACAATGGCCCGGTCCTACCCTGCTGTTACAATATGTTTGTCAGTGTTAATCAGTTTCCTTAAGCAACAATACAACCTCAATGTGTCAGCACATTCTACAGTACATACAGGAAGGAACCTCATAGAGAGGGTTGACAGATTTGTATTATACAGTGTGCTTACATCGACTAATGCAAGTGATTAATGTTGGAAACCATGATGGGTTTCTCAGCTTTGGCTGCACTATGTATTCTACCATGACAGCTTTTCCACTCCAGTGTGTGTGGACTGTCAACAAGTAGGGATTGGATTCAGGGATTAAAGCAGGCCAAACCGGTCTCTCCCCTCTCCCCCGTGTCACTGCTCTCTGAGGATTTCCTTTGGCTCAGAGCAGAGACACGCATAAACACACGAACATGTGCACACACAAAACCGACCACGGTAAACACACGAACGTGTGCACACACAAAACCGACCACGGTAAACACACGAACGTGTGCACACACAAAACCGACCACGGTAAACACACGAACGTGTGCACACACAAAACCGACCACGGTAAACACACGAACGTGWGCACACACAAAACCGACCACGGTAAACACACCACTCAACACCCCTTTCACACACTGCATTTTACAGCCTGGACCCCTAAACATCTCAAACATTTCAAACATCTCTTTATGAAAAGCAGTACTCTCCCCCCTCACCTGCCTCGACACACAGAGTACCTGTGTGAGTGATCTTTACGAGTGCTTGCTCTAATATTTAATGTCTCTGCTCAGCATTTCCACCTCCCCTCATCCATGGAGACTGGGTAATACCAGCCATCCATCCATCAGACAGTCTTTCTACAAACACACCCAGCCACACTCACGACGCCTCATATTGTCAATGGCTTTATATGACACACTGAATGAAAAACAGGGGAAAGGAAAGCTGGAGGGGAGACCAATGTCAATATTTACCCCCCCACACACACACCTTTTACCCTGTGTGTTTTAACTACACCTTATCATCTGACGTCAGCCAAGAGCAATAACAGCCCAGAGTGAGGGTAGAATAATCACTAACAAACTAACAACAAAATAGGATGCAGTCACTGAGCTACATACTAGGTATTTGGTGAAGAGTAGATACAGTTTAGAAGGGTAAGCGTGTGATGATCACATGATGATTGAGAGCAACATTTATGGTGGTCCACAGCTGCTTCACACCAGGAGGGGAAAGAAGTGAGGAGGAGAAGGGAGGAGGGGGTACACCACAGGGACACAGGACTGATGGGTTCTATGGCGCCTGCTTCCAATGCCCTATGAGTACGGCTGTGTAATGTGGCTGTTGAGAGAGGATACAGTGTTTACATGATGCTATACAGCTAGGGGAAGTGGCAGGAGAGAGCAGCGCTGAGTGTCAGGAGGGAAAACGTCAGGCCCAGGTCTGGAACAGGTCGGTGAGACAGCTGCCAGCTCTGCAGGGCTGTTGCGTTGTGTGTGTGTGAGTGAGTGAGTGAGTGAGTGAGTGAGTGAGTGAGTGAGTGAGTGAGTGAGTGAGTGAATGAGTGCGCGTTTGTGTGCATGTGAGCGAGCGTTCATGCGTGCATGTGAGTAACACTGTGTGTTTATATGTGATCTCTGTGTGTGGTCATGAGTCAGAGTGTGTTGATGTTTATAACTATAACTATAAATAACTCTTGTGTAATGTGGCGCTAAGTCGTGTGGTGAGACAATAATAGCATGAGTGTGTGTCGCTGTGTTGTTGTGGGGCTGCATGTTCACGTCCCAGCTGCGCTAACTAATGCAGCTCCAGAAAAGGGATGCCCTATGTGTGACGCCGGAGCGGGGGCAAGCCAAGACGGCCCCCCAGTCGAGCAGCCACTCTGGCCTTGGGGAACAATCTGGGGGAGAGAAGAAAGAGCTCCTCTGGAGGAGGGCCGGCTGAGAAGAGGCCCTCTCAGGCTCACACACAACAAGTGTCAAACCAGGGCAACGCCGCGCCCTTTTCTTTCTTCACTCTGCTCTCCCCCTCCTTTTTTCTTCGCTGTCATCATGCCCCAGGCCATATGTCCCATGAACATTCATGAGTATTCCGTTCGCTACCTAATCCAGTACCTCGACACCTCATCTTTCTATGGAGACTTTGCTTCCTCACTGCTGCTGTGAGCGTGGTAACGCGCTAGCCCCAAGCTGTCACATACTGGGAGGAGGAGGAGGGGAGGGGTGGGGAGAGGGACGGGAGCGTTGGGCGGCGAAGGAGGGAGGGGAGGAGTGGTGAGGAGGGGAGGAGGGGGGGGGGGTGGGTGAGCGAGAAGTGGGAGGGGGTGGAAGGGTGGGGAGAGGGGGGTGAGGTGGGGGAGGAGGGGAGGGGGACTATATGATTTAAAATCTGCATCTGTCCAAGAGAGGCATGTTTAACGCCTAGGAACGATCCCCCTTTCTGGACACTAGAGAAATTCCCCTGAGTCACTAATCCCACCAGGTGTTGCTCTTAGCACAGGGAGGAACTGCAGCGGCAGCAGGCGGCCCTCCTGCCAAGACGTGCACCGTTAATCCCTATCGTGCTGGTAGTGTCCCTGGTAGACCTGGGTATCTAGGCTAACCACTAACGTGCGGAGAGCCAGAGAGCCAGAGAGCCAGAGAGCCAGAGAGCCAGAGAGCCAGAGAGCCAGAGAGCCAGAGAGCCAGAGAGCCAGAGAGCCAGAGAGCAGAGAGCCAGAGCTCACTGCTGCTTCTGTCTTCAATTGTAAAGTACAATGTGGGCTTCAGGGCTATTTTATGATTATGTGGTGGTGATTTATCTTCTCTTTAATCTTGGGGTTAAGATGCAGAGCTTGTAAGCCACAGTGTCGCCTGATGCACGTCAGGAAAGCATCTGTCAAGAGCTCTGATATTTTCAACCGCAGAGTATCGGACAGAAAGGATGCCGTTACAATAAGATATTTGAGTGGTAGCGTTTTTTTACTGTGTGCATATTGTCATGCAATGTCAACAAATTGCTTGGCAAATGAGTGAAAATAGATGATTTCAATAGAGAGATGCATGCCAAGCCTTAAATGGTGGAATAACAATGTGTTGGGGGCAATATACATCACACACAGACTGTGGTATCAAATCCTGCAGGTTTACTATTGATGTAAGGTTTACATTAATTCCCTTTGGTGTGATATGTCTGTTGTGGTATTGTTGCTAATGCAAATACCATATGTTTATTCATTATGTTGGGTTTCAGAGCTCAGGGCGCACTAACAAAAGCAGATATGTGTTGTGCATCACACTGTTCCATGTGAGCTTAATGTGTGGCAGGGAGACAGAGGGCAGACGGGGGGTTGATGAATGGATTGGTGTGAGCATGTGCTCCGTGTGTGTGCGTGGCCATGCTGAATCAGCACATAGAATAGAACCCTGGCAGAGTTGGAAGAAGAGAGAGAGAGAGAGAGAGAGAGAGAGAAGAGAGAGAGAGAGAGAGAGAGAGAGAGAAGAGAGAGAGAGAGAGAGAGAGAGAGAGAGAGAGAGAGAGAAGAGAGAGAGAGAGAGAAGAGGAGAGGAGAGAGAGAGAGGAGAGAGAGACGAGAGAGAGAGAGAGAGAGAGGAGAGAGAGAGAGAGTGAGAGAGAGAGAGAGAGAGAGAGGCCTCCCCTGCAGGTACGAGTCATGTTCTGTTTTGATCATCATGGCAAATAGTCCCCCCTCCTCGTTCCCCACCTCCTTCATCACCGCATCTCCCTCCATCACCGCATCTCCCTGTTCTTTGTTATTCTCTTCTCCTCGCTTCTCTTCTCTTCAATTCGATTATTTTCTGTTTCGTTTTCTTCCCTTCACCAAGCAAGGGCAACAGGGTTGGCGTAAATTCCATTGCAATTTATCACCATTAAAAATAAAAATGTCAATGTTGGTGATGTGTTCTATAACTCAATTTATTTCCTGTTTTGGATGAACTGAAATGGAATTGTAAAGAAGGGCTGTTATGGTAGCGTATTACCACCAAGCAGGCAGTCATGAGTCATGAGAGAAATCAAATTCCACCGTTGAGTCACAGTAATCTCCTCTTATGCACTTTGGACATGAGTTGGTAGTCACTAATGACCCGGTACTCAGGGCTCTATTGTCCCTCAAACCCCTCTGACATCAATGCAAACGACAATCACAAACACTTATCATCAAAACAGTATCATGCTTTTAAAACTTACTATTAGGCTACATTTTGTTTTACCTCACCGTGGTGATCAATTTGAAGAAGTTCAACAGTAGGTTGAAATGGAATGGAAAACATGGTCGTTGTGAATGTTGTTTCAAAGCCAAACAATGAAATGGCCAAAACCCGGCCTACCCCGGGTTTGGCCGGGGTAGGCCATCATTGTAAATAAGAATTTGATCTTAACTGACTTGCCTAGTTAATTAAAGGTTAAATAAACAAATTATAATGATCAAAACTTGTTATCATGGTCGAATTATCTGCCGGGGCCCCCCCATTGATTCATATTAAAAACAGCAAATTTTCCTTACTGCTCCACGGCAAAATTAGTAGAATCGCATGATTAGTTCTAAAATTGCAATGCATTCACCTTAAGATAGCTATATTTTCTCAATAAAGTAGTTATCAGCAAAGTCAGAGCTGGGGGGGTCAAGTGCAAGTGTTGGTTCAGGAAAGTTATTTGGGGGAGGGGGGGTCGAGTTGAGGAGGGGGATTATTTAAGACACTCTTTGAAAAGGTAGGGTTTCAGGTTCTGTGTGAGTGGGACCAATAGACTCAATAGGCTGATTGAATAAGGAGCGGATGTTGTCAACCTTCTTTTCAAAGTGGTTGACCAAGTCATCAGCAAAGAGGGAGGAGGGATGGAGAGGGGTGGAGGATTAAGGAGGGAGGAGAAGGTGGAAAAGAGTTTCCTAAGGTTAGAGGCAGAAGCTTTATATTTTGAGTGATAGAAAGTGGATTTAGCAGCGAATACAGAGGAAGAGAATGTAGAGAGGAGGGAGTGAAAAGATGATAGGTCCTCTGGAAGTTTATTTGTCCTCCGTTTTTGCTCAGCTGCCCGCAGCCTTGTTCTGTAAGTTCGCAATGAGTTCCTCAGCCACAGAACAGGAGGGGAGGGCTGAGCTAGTCGGGAGGAAAGGGAACAGTGCGAGTCACACGATGCCGAAAGGGAGGAGAGTAGGGTCGAAGAGGCAGAATCAGGAGACAGGAGAGAGAAGGATTTAGAAGAAGGGAGAGATGATAGGATAGAAGAGGAGAGTAGTGAGAGAGACAGCGAAAATTGCGATGGCGCACGACCATCTTGGTAGGGGCTGAGTGGCTAGGGTTGGAGGAAAGAGAGACAGAAAAGGAAGCAAAGTAGTGACCAGAGACCTGAAAGGGGGTTGCATTGAGAGTAGTAGGTGAACAGCTTCTAATAAAGAGGAGGTCAAGCGTATTGTCTGCCTTGTGAGATGGAGGGGATTGGAAAAGGGTGAGGTCAAAAAAGGCAAGGAGGGGAAAGAAGAAAATAATTGAAGGCAGACGTCTGGAGGTTAAAGTCGGAAAGTACGAAGAGCGGTGAGCCATCGTCAGGAAATGAGCTTATCAAGGTGTCAAGTTCATCGAGGAACTCTCCAAAGGCACCTGGTGGGCGATAGATGACAGCAATGTTAAAATTGAGTGGACAAGTGACAGTGACAGCATGGAATTAAAATGAGCAGATGGACAGGTGAGAGAGCGAGAAAAGAGAAAATCTCCAGTTAGGAGAAATTAGTAAACCTGCGCCAACACCGACACAACCAGATGCTCTTGGATTATGAGAAAAAACATAGTCATAGAGAGCAGCTGGAGTAGCAGTGTTCTCTGGGGTGATCCATGTCTCGGTCAGGGCCAAAAAGTCAAGGGACTGAAGGGCAGCATAGACTGAAATGAACTGTGCATTCTTGACCGTAGATTGGCAGTTCCAAATGCTGCCAGAGACCAGGAATTCCATATGGGTTGTGTGCGCAGGGTACATTAAATTAGAAGGGTTGCAGCCAATGGGTGGGGAGCATCTGTAAAGCCTACAGGAAGGAGAGTGAACTGGGATAGAAAACACATTTCAAACGATAGGTGTCACTTATAAATGTCCTTGTTTTTTAAAGAGAAGCACATTTTTTGTCCATTAAAATAATATCAAATTAATCAGAGATACAGTGTAGACATTGTTAATGTTGTAAATGACTATTGTAGCTGGAAATGGCAGATTTGTTATGGAATCTCTACATAGGCGTACAGAGGCCCATATCTGAAAACTGTTGTTCTGATTAAAGAAGCAATAAAACTGGCCTTCTTTAGACTTGTTGAGTATCTGGAGCATCAGCATTTGTGGGTTTGATTACAAGCTCAAAATAGGCAGTAAAAAATAACTTTGTTCTGAAACTCGTCAGTCTACTTTTGTTCTGAGAATTTAAGGCTATTCCATGCGAGAAATTGCCAAGAAATTGAAGATCTCGTACAAGGCTGTGTACTACTCCCTTCACAAAACAGTGCAAACTGGCCCTAACCAGAATAGAAAGAGGAGTGGGAGGCTCCGGTGCACAAGTGAGCAAGAGGACAAGTACATTAGAGTGTCTAGCTTGAGAAACAGACGCCTCACAAGTCCTCAGTTGGCAGCTTCATTAAATAGTACCCACAAAACACCAGTCTCAACCTCAACAGTGAAGAGGCGACTCCGGGATGCTGGTCTTCTAGGCAGAGTTCCTCTGTCCAGTGTCTGTGCTCTTTTGCCCATCTTAATCTCTTCTTTTTATTGGCTAGTCTGAGATATGGATTTTTCTTTGCAACTCAGTGGCCGCTGAGAAACCAGGGAAGACTGAAGTACTAATAGTAATTGAAGAGCACACCTCCCTGTACTTATTCTTGATTGCTTAGGAGAGGAGAAGCCACGTCCCCTCCAATACAGCCACTGATTACCAAAACAAGTCACAAATTGACCTGCCCCTTGATCCTGGTTGATGTGTCAACAAACATCTACAAGTGAGTAGTCAGCAGTGGTGTTAAGTACTTAAGTAAAAATACTTTTAAGTACTACTTAAGTATTTTTGGAGGTTATCTGTACTTTACTTTACTATTTATATTTTTGACAACTTTTAATTTTACTCCACTACATTCCTAAAGAAAATAATGTACTTTTTACTCCTTACACATTCCTTGACACACAAAAGTTACAGTTTGAATGCTCAAGCAGGACAGAATTATAGCACCTATTAATATAACGCTTTGTCATCCCTACTGCCTCTGATTTTGCGTACTCACAAAACACAACTACTGTGTTTGTAAATTATGTCTGAGTGTTGGAGTGTGACCCTTTCTGTCCGTAATTAAAAATAATATGAAAATAGTGCCTAGTTTGCTTATTATAAGGAATTTGATGTATAGCATTTACTTTTACTTCGTACGTTTACTCAAGTATGACAATTAAGTATTTTTTCTACCACTGTATTAAGTACATTTAAAACCAGATACTTTTAGACTTTTACCCAAGTAGTATTTTGCTCTGTAACTTTCACTTTTACTTGAGTCATTTTCTATTAAGGTATCTTTACTTTTACTCAAGTATGACAATTTAGTACTTTTTCCACCACTGGTAGTCAGCAGTTTACACACCAAGTAGCCTACTGGGAAGACAGATAGCACTTAAAGTAGATGGCCCTAGCTAGCAAAAAGGCAGTACTAGACAACAGACTACTGAACAACAAAAATTATACTTATCCCTCCTGGAGATATCAGGAGTCTTCTAGCTATAGATTGAAGCACAATGAGATGGAGCCTGAGAAGCTGGCTGCACTGTATACACCCAGTGGTGAAACCCCTCCCTCTCCAACACAGCCACTCTTTTGTATTCAGCTAAGATTCATTCTATTATTCTATTACTCTTACATTAAAATAATGGCACGGGACATATAGGCATATCTTGTCTGCTAAATGGACTAACCTACAGCCTATGGCATGGCGTTTGGGGCTGGTTTTCATATTCGGTTCTTCTGAAATACATTTTCTTTGTATCATGTTTCTTTAGACCTGCCTAAAATAAATAATGGGTTTATTGTGATGGTGTATATTAAATGGATTCATTAGACTTTTTTAAATGTAGATGTTCCAAAGGCACACATCAGCGGCTTGTATGTGGAGGCCTGGAGATGCTAAACATTTATGTCAATTAGCGGTCAATTACTGCGAGACCGGCAGTCATTTGCATGACAATAACCAGCTGAGAAAATGGAATGACCGCCACAGCCCTGTTGGCACCCAAAACAAAAGGAAAGAACATAGCAAGAATTACACCAAGGGGCATCAATGTCTCACAAAGAAAACTGGTGTCACACCTCCATGCGTCGATTCACCCTGCTGAATGGGTCATCTGACCCCAAGGATAACTCTGGGTAATGATTCCAAAGGGCCTCATTTCTGGAGGCTCCCTCAGTAAAACGTGTTAAACGTGTTACAAATTAACATTGGCTTCTCAAGAAGCTAGGGATTTGACATCCTTTGACCTCCCCACGGTTCATATCTGGTACAAACAAATGACACACCTCCTCCATAGTGACTGCAGGCAAACAAGTTATTTACTTACTTAACCATCTTTGTTCCTATGTGGAACATGCTTCCATGAGAGAATGCCACTGCTGCTGATCTTCTGCCTTTTTGGGGACCAAATCAAATCAAATTTTATTGGTCACATACACATGGTTAGCAGATGTTAATGCGAGTGTAGCGAAATGCTTGTGCTTCTAGTTCTGACTATGCAGTAGGGTGGAGGTGATATGGTCCTTGACTAGTCTCTCAGAGCCCTTCATGATGACAGAAATGAGTGCAATGCGGCGATAGTAATTTAGTTCAGAAGGAGAGCCCAAGGCTTTGGTAGCGGGCCGTGTCACTGGCACTGTATTGTCCTCAAAGCGAGCAAAGAGGTTGTTTATTTTGTCTGGGAGCAAGAGGTCGATGGGGCTGGTTTTCTTTTTGTAATCCGTGATTGACTATAGACCCTGCCACATACTGTACGTCTCGTGTTTGAGCTGTTGAATTGCGACTCTACTTTGTCTCTATACTGACACTTTGCTTGTTTGATTGCCTTTCGGGGGTAACAGCTGCACTGTTTGTATTCGGTCGTGTTTCCGGTCTCCTTGCCATGATTAAAAGCGATAGTTCGCGCTTTCAGTTTTGCGCAAATGCTGCCATCAATCCACGGTTTCCGGTTAGGGAAGGTTTTAATGGTCACAGAGGGAACGACATCTCTGATGCACTTGCTAATAAACTCGCTCACTGAGTCAGCGTATACATCAATGTTGTTGTCTGAGGCTTTCCGGAACATATCCCAGTCCACGTGATCGAAGCAATCTTGAAGCGTGGAATCCGATTGGTCAGACCAGCGTTGTATTGACCTGAGCACAGGCATTTCCTGTGTTAGTTTCTGTCTATAGGCTGGGAGCAGCATGGAGTCGTGGTCAGATTTGCCGAAGGCAGGGTGGGGGAGGGCTTTGTATGCATCGCGGAAGTTCAAGTAGCAATGATCCAAATAGCTACTAGCTCTTGTCGCGCATTCAATATGCTGATAGAATTTAGGGTGTATGGTTCTTAGGTTAGCTTTGTTAAAATCCCCAGCTACAATAAATGCAGCCTCAGGATGTATGGTTTCCAGTTTACATAGAGTCCAGTGAAGTTCTTTTAGGGCCGACGAGGGATCAAAGAGAATTCTCTTGGAAGATAATGCGGTCGGCATTTGATTGTAAGGAATTCTAGTTTGGGTGAACAAAAAGACTTGAGTTCCTGTATGTTGTTGTGATTAAACCATGAGTCGTTAATCATAAGGCATACACCCCCGCCCTTCTTCTTACCAGAGAGATGTTTGTTTCGGTCGGTGCGATGCGTGAGGAAACCGGGTGGCTGTACCGACTCTGACAACATATCCCGAGTGAGCCATGTTTCCGTGAAACAGAAAATGTTACAATCTCTGATGTCTCTCTGGAAGGCAACTCGTGCCCTAATTTCGTCCACCTTGTTATCTAGAGATTGGACATTGGCAAGTAATATGCTCGGAAGCGGTGGATGGTGTGCTCGCCTTCTGAGTCTGACCAGTAGGCCACTCCGTGTCACGACTTCCGCCGAAGTTGACTCCCCTGCCTGTTCGGGCGGTGCTCGGCGGTCGTCGTCACCGTCCTACTAGCCGCCACCGATCCCTTTTTCGTTTGTCTGTTTGTTTTGTCTTATTAGTTGCACCTGTTTTTTGTTTCGTAATGAGCTTCCCTATAATTAGGAGTTTGACCCGCCCTTGTTTTGTGCGGGATTGTTTTTGTTACGTGTGTGTATTTTGGGTGTTTGGCAAGTGTTGCTCTTTACGCCCTGGATGTTCGGGCTTATTCAGTTTTTCCTTAAGAATAAATATAAGGAATATTTTTTCCCAAGCGGTTCTCTCTCTCTTTGCGTCTGGTTCTTTCGCCAACCTAGTCCCGCGTGACAGAATCCCGCACCAAACAAAATGGAACCAGCAGGAGCAGCCGCGTCTCCTCTCCYATCGATGGAGGAAAGGGTCCTCCATCACACCAGTGTTCTCCACAGAATTGGGTCGGCTATGGACCAAATGATGGAGAGGATGGATCGATGGGAGAGGAGTGGCCTTCCCACCTCATCTCCAGCACCCCCTCCTCCAACACCTCCTGTTCCTGTTTCAGCATCCGGTTCCGGGGCTCTTCGGCTGGCGCTCCCACGGGAGTATGATGGAACGGCGGCCGGGTGTCAGGGGTTTCTTGTCCAGCTGGAGCTTTACCTGGCGACCGTTCGTCCTACTCCCTCCGGAGAGGAGAGCGTGAGCGCCCTCGTCTCCTGTTTGACTGGACGAGCTCTTGAATGGGCCAACGCAGTGTGGAATGGCCCAGACTCGGCGAGGGATCATTACCCTGAGTTCACCCGCCGATTCCGAGCTGTGTTTGACCACCCACCAGAGGGTCGTGCGGCGGGTGAACGGCTGTTCCACCTGCGTCAGGAGACGAGGAGCGTACAGGACTTTGCCCTGGAGTTCAGGACCTTGGCTGCAGGAGCAGGGTGGAACGACAGGGCCTTAATAGACCATTTCCGATGCAACCTTCGGGAGGACGTCCGCAGGGAGCTAGCGTGTCGGGACACCACACTCACGCTGGACGAACTTATTGACATGGCCATCCGTCTCGACAACCTGCTGGCTGCCCGCGGACATTCGGAACAGGTCCTGTCGTTTCCACCTCCCAGCCCTCCTGCTCCTATCCCTATGGAGTTAGGGGGGGCAGCGTCAAGGGGAACCGGAGGAGGAGTGTCCTCCTGCACCAGTTGTGGTCGGCGAGGGCACACGGCCGACCGGTGCTGGAGGAACTCTTCTGGGAGTCGGGAGGGCAGGCGGAACACTACTCGATCACCCCAGGTGAGTCAGCACCAGACTTACCCAGAGCTTCCTGTTAGTCATATGTATGTGTTAACCTATTTACCCGGGTTTTCTCCGTCTCTACAGCATAAGGTGCTAGTTGATTCAGGCACAGCTGGGAATGTCATTGATCTTGAGCTCGCATTAAGGCTAGGGATTCCCCTTGTGTCGTTAGACCTACCTTTCCCTGTGCACTCCTTAGATAGCCGACCATTAGGGTCAGGAATGGTCAGGGAGGCCACGGTACCACTGGACATGGTAACGCAGGGTAGTCATAAGGAGCAGATTAGTCTGTTCCTTATCGACTCACCTGCGTTTCCAGTGGTATTGGGAATTCCCTGGCTAGCTCAGCACAACCCGGTGATTTCCTGGAAACAGGGGGCTCTTAAGGGGTGGTCAGAGGAGTGTTCAGGCAGGTGTTTAGGAGTTGCCGTTGGTGC
>NC_036858.1:47226330-47250563 GCF_002910315.2 Salvelinus sp. IW2-2015
GGTTGCGGACGACGGTGGAGAGCCAGACCAGGTTTCCACCGTGCGCATTCCCTCTGAATATGCCGATTGGCTATCGCCTTCAGTTAAAGGAGGCGACCCAATACCACCCATCGACGAGGGACTGCGCGATAAACCTCCTGGAGAACGCTGCACTTCCTAGGAGTCACGTGTATCCTTGTCCCAGAAGGAGACAGCGGCTATGGAGACATATGTTACTGAATCACTGGACAGGGATACATTCGGCCCTCCGCATCACCTGTCTCCTCGAGCTTCTTTTTTGTGAAGAAGAAGGATGGCGGTTTACGCCCGTGCATTGATTATCGAGGTCTAAATTCCATCACAGTGGGGTTTAGTTACCCACTACCTCTCATCGCGTACGGCGGTGGAATCATTTCACGCGGGCACGCTTCTTCACAAAATTGGACCTGAGGAGTGCGTATAATCTGGTGCATATCCGGGGAGGAGATGAGTGGAAAACCGCATTTAGTACTACATCTGGCCATTATGAGTACCGCGTCATGCCATATGGGTTTAAAGAATGCTCCAGCTGTCTTTCAATCCTTCGTAGATGAGTTCTCCGAGATCTGCTCGGGCAGGGAGTGGTAGTGTACATTGATGACATCTTGATCTACTCTCCACCGCGCGGCGCATGTGTCTCTGGTGCGTAAGTACTTGGGCGGACTGCTGGAGCATGACCTGTATTGCAAGGCGGAGAAATGTGAGTTCTTCAAAACAGGCCGTTTCTTCCTGTGGTATCGTATTTCACCTACGGGGTGGTGAGGAGGATGACCGCGTTACAAGCCTGTGCGTAATTGTGCCACTCCGACCACGGTGAAAGAGGTGCAGCGGTTTTTTGGGTTGCCAATTACTACCGGAGGTTTATCCGGGGTTTGGTCAGGGGCTGCTCCCATACCTCCACTGCTGAAGGGAGGACCGGTGCGCTTGCGTTGGTCAGCAGGGCGGACAGAGCTTTCAGTCGTCTGAAGGAGCTGTTTACCAATGCGCCCGTGTTGGCGCATCCGGACCCCTCTTTAGCGTTCATAGTGGAGGTGGACGCGTCCGGAGGGGGGGGTCCGGGCCGTTGCGTGTCCCAGCGCTCGGGGCGAGCCACCAAGCTCCGCCCTGTTGCCTTCTTTTCGAGGAAGCTCGGTCCGGCGGAGCGGAAACTATGAGTGGGGACCGGGAGTTGTAGCTGTAGTCAAGGCTCTGAAGTGTGGAGACATTGGCGTGAGGGGCGAAACACCCTTTTCTCATCTGGACTGACCATCGTTAATCTCGAATACATCGGAGGCGAGGAGGATAAAATCCGCGTCAAGCGATGGGCTATGTTTTCACCCGGTTTCAGTTCACCATCTCGTAACCGACCAGGCTCCAAAACACCAAGGCCGCGCGCTGTCCGTCTCTATGATACCGAGGAGCGGCTCCGTTGAGCCAACTCCCTCATTCCACCTTCATGTCTCGTTGGCACCTGTGGTTATGGAGTGGACGCGGAGATAGAGAGAGCATCTCTCTCTTGGTTACCGTATTAACCCCTCGTTTCATGTGTCTCTCCTCAGGCCGGTGGTGGCTGGTCCCCTGCAAGAAGGTGAGGTGCCTGAGGTCCCTCCACCCCCTCTGGAGATCGAGGGGTCCCCGGCGTACACAGTACGTGCCATTCTGGACTCGAGACGCCGGGTGAGGGGCCTACAGTACCTCGTGGACTGGGAGGGGTACGGTCCGGAGGAGAGATGCTGGGTTCCGGTGGGGGACATTTTAGATCCTACTTTACTGAGAGACTTCCACCGCCTCCACCCGGATCGCCCGGCACCTCGCCCTCCGGGTCGTCCTCGAGGCCGGTGGCGGCGCACTGCGGGAGCCGCGCGTCAGGAGGGGGGTAATGTCACGACTTCCGCCGAAGTTGACTCCCCTGCCTGTTCGGGCGGTGCTCGGCGGTCGTCGTCACCGTCCTACTAGCCGCCACCGATCCCTTTTTCGTTTGTCTGTTTGTTTTGTCTTATTAGTTGCACCTGTTTTTTGTTTCGTAATGAGCTTCCCTATAATTAGGAGTTTGACCCGCCCTTGTTTTGTGCGGGATTGTTTTTGTTACGTGTGTGTATTTTGGGTGTTTGGCAAGTGTTGCTCTTTACGCCCTGGATGTTCGGGCTTATTCAGTTTTTCCTTAAGAATAAATATAAGGAATATTTTTTCCCAAGCGGTTCTCTCTCTCTCTGTGTCTGGTTCTTTCGCCAACCTAGTCCCGCGTGACACTCCGTCTGCCTCTCCTGCGGCGACCGTGTTGTTTTGGGTCGGCCTCTGGGATAAGATCCAATGTCCAGGGTGGAGGTCCGAACAAAGGATCCGCTTCTGGAAAGACGTGTTCCAGGACATAATGATGGTAAGTTCACATCACATTTATATCCAATAGTTCTTCCTGGCTGTATGTAATAACACTTGAGATTTTCTGGGCTAACAATGTAAGAAATAATACATCAAAAAACAAATAACCGCATAGTTGTCTAAGGACCTGAAGCGAGGCGACCATCTCTGTCGACGCCATCACACTTGTTTTGCATGACAGGTCACAGTCCTTCATCTCCTTCTCCACGGTTCCCTGAAGGCAGTACATTAGCTGCAATAAACACAGATTGATTATCTCCACTTCACACCATATTTTAGCACCCTAGTCTTGAAATTGCTGTGATTACCAGCGTTTCCCAAACTCAGTGCTCTGAACCCCAAGGGTTTGGTTTTTGTCCAAGCACTACAGAGATGATTCAAATGATCAAAGCTTGATGATTTGTTGATTTTTTGAATCAGTTGTGTAGTGCTAGGGCAAAAACCAAAATGTACACCACTAGGGCTCCCGAGTACCAGGTTTAGGAATCCCTGGATTATGCAGTGATTGTGCTGTGACAGTTATTGTTTGTCGAAACAACGATAGAGCAGAGAGTGTGGATATTTCACAGTTGTATTTTTCTGGAAACAAATTAAGAGGAAGACCTTTTGTTATAGCGAAAGTGACCCTGATAAAGATATATCTACAGGGAAGAAGTGTGGACGTTATATGTCTCTCTCTCTCTCTCTCTCTCTCTCTCTCTCTCTCTCTCTCTCTCTCTCTCTCTCTCTCTCTCTCTCTCTGTTTCCTATGCCTCTCTTCAGTACCATCTCACTTCTATTAAATCTCTATCCCTCCCTCTACCCTTGTTTCTCTATTTCTCTCCATCCCTCCCACTCTCTCTTTTCCTCCCTCTCTCTTTCCAGCCCTCTAGTACTATAATCTCTTCTCTCCAGAAGCAGCTCAGAGGCACATTGGGACTAATTCGACTTACCGGTGATTATGGAAAAATACCCAAATGATGAGGGGCAGCTAAGAAAGGTCCAGTGGCTAATGATGAATGAGGATGGGTTGGACTGGAGTGTTGTGTTGTGTGTGGTGTGTGTGTGTGTTGTGTGTGTGTGTGTGTGTGTGTGTGTGTGTGTGTGTGTGTGTGGTGTGTGCGTGTGCGTGTGTGTTGTGTGCGTGGTGTGCATGGTGAGTGCGTGCCTGTGTGTGCATGTGTGAGTGCGTGCCTGTGTGTGCATGTGTGAGAGCGTGCCTGTGTGTGCATGTGTGAGTGCGTGCCTGTGTGACTTAACACAGGGTGTTGATGAAGGCTGGGGGGAGTCAGATGGTGATGTTCTGTGATGTTCTTCCAGCTGTGAGAGGCTTCTCCTGAGAGGGGGAAAAACATGGCACACCCTTCAGTTTTCAAAAGCTGTAAAGAAACATGTTGTAAAAAAACTGAGCTTGGATGTACAATGGAAACTTGCCTCTCCATCATACAGTACATGGTTCCAACTCTTGGTTTTGTCCCATCCTATAGAGTGCAACAAGTCTATAAATAGCAGTCTGTCAGTTGGTGGTAGCTGCGCTTCAACATCCAAAATGATATTACTCTGCAGTTCTTCTCTTTAAATCCCTCTGGATCCCTGTGCAATTACTGATACAAGTTGGCTTCACTTTGAGCTAGCAGGGAGACAGATCCTCCATCTCCCAGGGAGACAGCTCTAAGGGAAGCAGATGTGATTACTGTCTTAAGTGTTAACCCCACCTTGTTTCCTCTTCCTGTTGGAGGGAGGAGAAGGAGTGTAAAAGGCCAAACAGAAGAACAGAGGGAAGAGAGAGAGAGATTTTTTATTTAAAAATGTAATTGCCCAATAGATACTGTACATCATTACAGGCACAATGTTTACTTCATTGTAATGGACCAAAAAAGTTCAAACCAAACCCGCCTCCTCGTCCCCCCGGCTGACCTCTGCAAACTCTCCCAGGCGGTTCACCAGTTCACAGTAGGTATGCTCCTGGGGCAGCTGAGCCCACACCAGCCCCAGCAGCATAGCTCAACCCTAGCCCTGTACCCCACCCACCCAGGACAGAAAACAGCCCTGCCAGCGAAAAACAGATGCTCACTGAACCCACTACCCAGGCCAAAAGCTTCCATGGTCCTAAACAGATAGGCATGACACACACTATCAAAAGCTTTTTCTTCATCTATAGAAAAGACTCCCAGATCCTGATTCTACATCCTAGTGATGTCTACTTCATCTCTCAACAGAAAAAGGTTGTTAATTATTTTCCAACTAGGCACACAGTATGCCTGGTCGTTGTGAACTATAGTGTCCAAGCAACCTTCAAGGTGATTTGCCAAACACGGACAGTATTTTGAAAGAGATGGAGAGACAGAGAACGAGAGAACGAGAGAACGAGAGAGATAGCGAGAGAGAGAGAAATAACAAAGACAGAGATCCAGGACAACTCTCCTAAATCAAAAGATTTCCATCTCACTTGATCATTCAGATGAAAGTGCAACTCAGACACAGACAGACACACACACACACACACTTTCTTCATAGAGAGTAGAGGGTGGGGGACTACCGTACCCTTTCCCTCCCAACCCTCAGGGATGTGAAGGGAACGACAGGGAGGACAAAGAGCAAAGTATCCTAACAGAAGTAATTTAGACACAGCTGTAGAGAGCAGAGACACCTGTTGTAGAAACACAGTGCTCTGTCACATACAAGGATTTTCAGGGACTTTTACGAGAACTTAATTGTAATTTTCAAGGACCTCAAAATTATACAATTGTATCATTTATATAATTGTACATATAGGGCCTAATATAGAAACCTCCCCCCTCCCCCCAAAAAGTGTAAAAAAAGAAAGAAATGCATGCCATTACCACTTTAAGAATAATTATTATTTTTAGGGCTTGCCAATGCATTGACATTCTAAATTGACATTCTAAAATATGTGACAATCATTTTGCAGTCACATTTACTTTTTTGGATTTGTGTGCCCATGAAAGCTGTTTTCACCCAATAACATAAGGAGACACTAAATGTTAAGTACAGTAGTTACACTGCATTTCTGAGATCTCAATACAAAAAACTGTCCTACAGCTAGATCCAGGATTCTTACAAGGTTCATGTTCAATGTGTAATTTAACTGATGAAAGCTTAATATATGCTATAACAACAACTTACACTGCCATAAATGCAAGGACAGAAAAGTAATGTTTAACGTCACACAATTTTGCACAAATCCATCCAGACACCAATCATGATAAAGGATTAAACATAGGTTTTAAATCAAGTCATAAATCAAGTCATTTAACATAGCTATGATACCCCCTTATAACTTCATTTAATGTCATGAAATAATTGTCCAGTGTAGGAAATCCTCACTGGTACCCTAGTTTATAGAAAGACTCATATCCTGTAACATTCTGTACACAAATACACTCTCCTCTCCCGTCTCACATAAGGCCTGTTTTTCTCCCACACACAGAGTGGAGAGGTGTGGAGATAGAGGGAGAGGGGGGCTAGGCCTACTGATTGCCTCAATATAAAGTAATGGAGGCTGCCAGCTCAGGGTCACTTATTGTAGGGCACAATCTCTGGACGGATCCACAACCTAGTATATAGCAGGCTCTGTGTGTGTGTCGGGTGTTTGTGGGTGTGTGTCACGTTGGCATGAATGATTCGGGAGACAGATGCAGGAATGCATAATATGGGTTTTTATTTCACCCAAATTACGGTGTGCACTTGTAAAGGCATGGGGACGAAGACCAAACAAACACGTAACAAAACACAGGGTAGAAAGCCAAAACAAAGGAGCGAGGAGTACCTCGAATAAATAACACACGAGCACAATGATTAACGCACGGGACGAGATCCATAATCAGCTGCGCAATCCACAAGGGCACGAAAGCCAAAACACACAGCACAGGTACTCACACGCACCAACGGACATACTAACAATAACCGACAGCACCATGGTGAACAAAGGGCACACATATACAAATACAATCAGTGGGAAAAGGGACCAGGTGTGCACAATGAAAGTTCCAGACGGATCTCTGTGTGTGTGTGTGTGTGTGTGTGTGTGTGTGTGTGTGGGTGGTGTGTGTGTGTGTGTGTGTGTGTGTGTGTGTGTGTGTGTGTGTGTGTGTGTGTGTGTGTGTGTGTGTGTGTGTGTGTGTCTGTGTGTGTGTGTGTGTGTGTGTGTGTGTGTGTGTGTGTGTGTGTGTGTGTGTGTGTGTGTGTGCGTGCATATCAATATGTGTGCGCGTGCATATCAATCCAAGGGATAAAGGAAATAGATCCCATTTCTATTCATTGAATCCAATCCCATGTGTCCTGTCTGCTTTGTTAACTGGTTTGATTGTGTCTTTGCTTGAAAATCCATCCCTGAGATCCCCTAAGATCCCCTCAGATAAACTTGGAGTGAAAACCCTCACACTACGGTGTGTGTGTGTGTGTGTGTGTGTGTGTGTGTGTGTGTGTGTGTGTGTGTGTGTGTGTGAGAGAGAGAGAGAATATTGTTTTCAGTGAGTAAATACTGGCATGTGCCAAGTAAGCACTGGTGTTTCAGACGCAATTATGCTAATACAGTAATACATACTTCTTGCATCTATCCATCATTGTTATCCTGTCTATGCCTCCTACTGTTTCTATTTGGCAAAGATACAACAGCACAGGAAGGCTTGGATTACCTTGGCTTTGAGTCGAAACAATCAAATCTCCAACCTCGTTAATTTTCCCAGATTGGCTCCCTGTTGTACCATACTCTTTTTGATCCACTTTCCTGTTAAATTTGATGCACATTGACTGTCCTTGCTAGAGGTGTCTTTGCCAGCTCTTTGTGCTTAACCTGTCATCAGATGTTGATCCACTGCGGTGACAGCTTTCTTTCTGTTATGTGTTTGAGAGCTTTACGAATGAAATTGTACTGCCTGTCACCAGGTGGTGTAGGAGTGACTCTGACGTTGTGGGTGGTCCTGCCCCTGGAAAAATATTTGAAAAACAGGTTTTAAATGCTCATTTCTAGTGACTTTTAAGAAAAGGATACAGACCAATCTTAACTTACAAATGGGCAAATTTACAAGGCTAAGGGGGCCCTTGCAGAGGGGCACTTACTCTGGTACAGTCTAATCAGTCTTAGGGCCAAGGCCATTAAATATTTTGCTAAATAGAAGTGTAACTGTTAATGAGGATATATTCAATTAAATATCCGTTTTGTATTTCTCTGCACCTGTATGATTCATTTCCTAGTATTTTTCTCACTTCCCTTATGTCAGATTGTTACTACTGCTGCTCTACATACTGAATGGTTTAATTACTTAACATTAAAAAAAAAGAAGTATAATACAGTTATTATACTGTAATAATAACCAGCAAAATACACAGTTAAACTGTTTTAGTAAAAAAAAGTAGGGATGAAAGGTCATACTGAAATTAATCAATCACCACTCTACACAATTATCAAAAATAGAACATATTTATGGCTGCCTCTCTCCTGCATGAAGTTATTAACACATGTAATACACACTCTAGACTTAAGCTGATATGATTTCATCACAGATCATATATGATAACTAAGATTGATTCACACTATGACAGATCATCAGTCTATGAACAAAATTATATGGGCTTGGAGAGGCACTTCTCACTATCTTACCAGTTTGTGGCCTCTCTCTTTCTCCCTCTCTGCCTGTCTGTCTGTTCATGACTGTCACTCTCCTGCCATTATAATGATAGCACCAAACACATTCTTAAAGGTCCAATGTAGTTGTTTTTATATCAATATCAAATAAGTTCTGGGTAAAAATGAAGGTACTTACTGTGATTGTTTTGTTTCTTTGTGAATGGTCAAAAATAAACAAAATTTGGTCTTTATTGGTCTATTAACTAGTTTACCATCTGGTGATGTCACCAGTCAGGCCAAAACTCTATCTCACCAAAACAGGCTGACATTTCAGGCAGTCTTTTCAAACAGCTCTTACACTAAAAGGGCATTATCATAATTCACGATTTCACAGTATTTTTACAAAGTCATAGTGTGGAAATATATATAAAACACAGGTTGATCATATTTTTGACTGCACTGGGCCTTTAACACATGGAACTCACCTTCATTATCCATAATCACTGTGATTAAGTTAAAGATGTCTAAGACATCGAATTTGCCAACTAGTTTGACAGGGGTGGTGTGCAGGCAGTTGCCAAGAACCTTACTTACAGTCCTTTGCAGTCCTTTGAAAAAAAACTCTTATGTCCAATTTTTACAAGATTCATGGTGGATTCTTGTAATATCTGACTTACAGTGTATATGGGTGGTCAAGCTTTAGCCAAACAGAAATGTTGCATGTGTTGTATAAAAATCATATGAGAGACATGTAAGGTCTTACATAAATGGAACATACATATTTCAAAGTACTTGGATCACACTAAGAACAAGTACAGAGGCTAATTTCATGAATAATTGTATTTATTGTGTTTTTCAGGATGTTCACATGTCATATTTTGGTGCAAGGATGGAAAAATTCAAGCCTATCTTAGACCACCTTTTGCCAAACATAAAATACACATATCACCAGTAAATACAAAATTCACTGTTAAGTGTTCACAGAATATACACGTTATTTTCATCTGAAGATAAATATGTGCAATTGTGTTCACTGTTTCCAGCAACCAGTAAAAACTTCTGCACGACATTCTAAACCTTCCCGTCAGTGTCATACAATAGTGGAAGTATGACACAAATACAGTTTACTTGTCTTGCTGAGAATTCTGGTATGTTTTTTGTTACCCATGAATGTCTTTTTCATCCGTTGTTATATGGAAAGATCTAGGCAATGGGGACTGTCTAATTGTTATGATTTTTTACAATATTGAGGACATGCAGAGATATAAACCTACATACAATGGAAGTGGACTACGGACACTGCATTTTCATACATGGTCTGACTACCTGTTTCGTGTTTATGGCTTTGTGAAAGCCTGTTTGGAAGTGGACGGTTGACATGTAGGTCAGTAGTGTTCTGATCATAGAACCTCTGGCCAACTTCTACACTGTGTAATGCCCAGCATTTCCTATGGCATACAAACACTGATCATCAATTGTTAAGAAAGTGGGAGATCAAAGTAAAAAAAACTCCCATCCTTCAAAAGAACTACGGAGTTGTTTCTTTGTTTTGTTTTGCTGTAGGTTTGACCATGAACTATTTCTCCATTTAGAGCAATTCTCTTGTAGCATCTCACCACAGAGTTCACAGGAACCTCTCTCGCTGTGTCGGGGGCAGCTCAATCATGATCTGATATGACTCTGTCATGACTCTCCTGTGACGATCTGAAGGATCAGGTTACAGTGGGTCCGCTCTACAGTGTGCTCTCTCTCGTAGAGGGGGGCGAGCGGGAAGTCGGGCTGTTTTATGGCGGTCGTAAAATACGCTGCCTCTATGCTCTGTAGTGTTCGTGTTTGGAATGTAAACTGTGGAACACCGAGAGACACTTGGACAATAAAAGGTTTGAATAATTAAACAATATATATATTTTGAGAATGTGGGAATGGTCCGTGGGTATTTAAAGAACACTCCTGTCAAAGTTGTTTCATTTGGTGACCTCATGAAAGACAAGAGACCCACTTTACTGTATCTCTGTTAGTGTACACTTTTCATTTATCAGATTTACATCTAGATGTTGGATAAAATGAATAATGAGTAAATATGAAAATATTTGTGGAACGTCCCCTTCTTCCACAGAGTATAAAACCCACATCCTACTAAATGTATATTAAGTCAGAGAACACCGGGACAGAGTCCCCACGTTGGAATGGCTACAATTCTATAGGCCATTAGTCCAGACAGCGTACAGCGGTGGCTACACGGCTGACTAATGGTTTAAAACTACAAGACCAGAAAAGCATGGAGCGGTAGCTACATGTGAAATGGTTAAGAACTACAACTCTATAGGCCGAGGAGACCATACAGCGTGTAGCGTTGGCTACACGGCTATAAATGGTTCAACTCTAAAACATTGCCACAGAAGGAGAAAATCTTAGACTAAGTCTTTTCAGTCTGCAGCTGGAAATGTGCGTAGCCTAGGACGAAGAATACCGAAAACCGCCGAAACAGTTATTCTATGCGACAACATGGGTACGCCTGACGTATACATTAGGAACGCAACCAGACACTTTTCTATCAACTCTCTCCAGCAGATGGACCGGCGACCACAGAGAGAGACAACAAGACAAACACTTCTAAATATGTAAATTGCAATTTTTCGAATGAGCGGTTGTTCATATTTAAAGTATTAGCAATTGTAGTTAAAACTTAACATTTAAAAAAAGAATAGTGTAGTTATCAGCTCTGAGTCTCTCGCTCTTGAGCGGAGATAGCCAAGAGAGTGCAAAGCTGTCACCAAGGCAAAGGGTGGCTATTTGAAGAATCTCAAATATAATTTGATAATTATAATTTGATTTGTTTAACACTTTTTGGGTTACTACATGATTCCATATGAATTTTTCATAGTTTTGATGTAAAATGTAGAAAAGGTCAAAATAAAGAAAAACCCAAAATGAGTAGGTTTTCTAAAACTTTTCACTGGTGTATATAGTGGGGCAAAAAAGTATTTAGTCAGCCACCAATTGTGCAAGTTCTCCCACTTAAAAAGATGAGAGAGGCCTGTAATTTTCATCATAGGTACACTTCAACTATGACAGACAAAATGAGAAAAAAAAATCTAGAAAATCACATTGTAAGATTTTTTATGAATTAATTTGCAAATTATGGTGGAAAATTTGTATTTGGTCAATAACAAAAGTTTATCTCAATACTTTGTTATATACCCTTTGTTGGCAATGACAGAGGTCAAACGTTTTCTGTAAGTCTTCACAAGGTTTTCACACACTGTTGCTGGTATTTTGGCCCATTCCTCCATGCAGATCTCCTCTAGAGCAGTGATGTTTTGGGGCTGTTGCTGGGCAACACGGACTTTCAACTCCCTCCAAAGATTTTCTATGGGGTTGAGATCTGGAGACTGGCTAGGCCACTCCAGGACCTTGAAATGCTTCTTACGAAGCCACTCCTTCGTTGCCCGGGCGGTGTGTTTGGGATCATTGTCATGCTGAAAGACCCAGCCCTGACCTCAATCCTATAGAAAATTTGGGGGCAGAACAGAAAAAGTGTGTGCGAGCAAGGAGGCCTACAAACCTGACTCAGTTACACTAGCTCTGTCAGGAGGAATGGGCCAAAATTCACCCAACTTATTGTGGGAATCTTGTGGGAATGTGATGAAAGAAATAGAAGCTGAAATAAATCATTCTCTCAACTATTATTCTGACATTTCACATTCTTAAAATAAAGTGGTCATCCTAACTGGCCTAAGACAGGACATTTTTACTAGGATTAAATGTCAGGAATTGTGAAAAACTGAGTTTAAATGTATTTGGCTAAGGTGTATGTAAACTTCCGACTTCAACTGTATATATTCCTCATATATACTGTATGTTTCTTACAGTAATTATTGTGGGATTTTATTTGATGACTTATAAAAAGAATATGAAACCTATTAGGAAAATATTTATTTTGTAGAGGTTACATTGTCAGAACATACACTTTTACTATAATACTCATAGAGGACACATATTATGAATATTTTTAATCTCATATAGGTTTGACAACTATGCCGCATAAAATTCAAGATAGTTGGGAACAGATTTTTTATATCCCAATACAATGGCACCGTGTTTATGAACTGATATACAAAATAACAACAAAATATCAACACGTTCATTTCAATTTAAATGATTATATACAATTCTCACAACAAAAAGAATCCTCAGTATATGGGGCATTGAACAGTCAACCTTGTGCAGACTCTGCCATGAGAAAACAAAATCAACAGATCATCTCTTTTGGTATTGTCCTTCAGTGGCTCGCTTTTGGTTTCAGGTACAGGAGTGAATGATAAGTGATCATGTCTGTGATCAGATGTCCCTACAAATAGTACTGTCAGGAGATTGGAAAAACCACAATCAATCAATGGGAAATATGATTATACTCTTAGGTAAAGTATTTATTTTTAGGGCAATCTAGGTATAAATGGTACAAATAGAGAGGTTCAAGAGCTTCGTAAGACATCACATTAAAATAAGGTTGTGTTGCAAAAGGAAATAGTAAAATGGTGGTGTACTGGGAAAGATGGGTTAGTCTGTGAACATCTGAAGGTTGAAATTAAGATTGGAGTGTACTGTATATGTGAGCGGAAGTGTCTGTAAATGGCAGTAGAAGACGTGTTTGTGTCCGTTAGTTTGCTCCAATCAGGGGAGGGGTTGAAATGGTTTAAAAATAAATAAATAGGGGATTAGAAATTATGCAAACAAATAGTTTGAAAGATTTGGGGTTTTATCTGCAATATTGAAGCAATATTGAAAAATACTCAACTTTATATGTAAAGCTAACTAGCTACTAGCCATGAGAAAGCTTATAGTTGCTCACATTCGTTCTAACATATCAAAGTATTCACATTCATACACTTTTTACTTAAACTTACTTTATTGTTGCAAACAAAAATGACTTTACCCGGTGAGTAATGATGGTGTTGCTGCACAGTGCTTTTTCTCTCTCACACTGCCACACTGCTTGTATCAACCAAGAGTGAGAACAAAGCAGTCAGTGGGGGCGGGGGAAGTGACTTATGTTCCAGCAGCGGAGGCCTTTCCATTAGTTTATAAAAAAATATATAAAAACATATTTTTTTTTAATGTTTTTTTTTGGGGGGGGACAATTTTACCTGCTTCTAACATGGCTCCTATGCTCATGCCTGACATCCTGAATGGGGCACAGCATTCAGTCAAATGTGACATATAAATAGCACATTCAATGAGTAATGCTCTTGAGCTCTTAAAGCTGAATGCTGTGCTGTCTAGAAGACAAGGAACTGGTCAAATGGGAATAGGCAGTTTCAATCCTAAGTAAAAACACCAGCGTTTACAATAAGCACTGCTCCATCATAAGCAGAGGCACAAAATATTTCAAAAATATTTAAATGTCAGTCTGAAGCCCTTGCTAACTACCTGTCCATCTGTCAAAAATCTAATAAACAAGAGTGCCAAAGAAGCATAGTGCAAAAGAAGCAGAGCTGCCAAGTCTCTGAGAGCTGAGAGAGAGAGAGCTAAGGGAGAGCTAGAGTGGCCCATATTACACATTCCCTCCAAACCAAGAGGAATCACCATAGGAGCCATGACCAGCAGCATAATGAATTCACTGGGCTCCCGCTCTGGGAGCTCCCAAAGCATATCCTGTAATTGAAAAACATTAGAGAGAGCATGGCTCATTTATCACTGCAACTTGTCATGGGGCCTCGATCCTTAACAGTAACCGTTCCAGCTCCTGTCTGTTTGAAATTCATATATGTAAAAGTAAAGAAAGTCAGAATGTTTAAATGATTGGAATGTTAACACAGTTTTGGGTGTTCCCTATGCAGACATAATATGAAAACCTATTAACTCTCTAAGAACTTTGCACATCTGGATTGTACAATATTTACACATTATTCTTTAAAAAATTATTCAAGCTTTGTCAAGTTGGCAGATGATCATTGCTAGACAGCCGTTTTCAAGTCTTGCCATAGGTTTTCAAGCCGATTCAATTAGGCCACTAAGGAACATTCAATGTCGTCTTGGTAATCAACTGCAATGTACAGTACCAGTAAAAAGTTTGGACACCTACTGATTCAAGGGTTTTTCATTATTTGTAATATTTTCTACATTGTAGAATAATAGTGAAGACATCAAAACCATGAAATAACACATATGGAATCATGTAGTAACCAAACAAGTGTTAAACAAATCAAAATATACTTATATTTGAGATTCTTCAAAGTAGTCACCCTTTGCCTTGATGACAGCTTTGCACACTCCTGGCATTCTCTCAACCAGCTTCATGAGCTAGTCACCTGGAATACAAGAGTGTCAACACAGATAAACCAATGTGACAAATCAGGAGAACTAGAAGAAAAGAGAAGTGTTGAGACCAGCACCTCTGTGGAAAATAGGAATGTAGGCTACCGCGTTACTAATGTTAGCTAGTGGCATGATTTACTCAACCTTTTTTGCACCATTTCTCCTGCCGTGTTCACCACTGAATAAAATACCTGGTATTGTCATCAAACCCTGTAACAGTTTGAGCACAAGCCCTGGTATTTGCAGCAAGTAGCTCGGTAACTAATCAGGCTAATGTTAAATATGAAGTTGTCGCTCAACACCCAGCAAGTAGCTAACCCTTTAGCTAACGTTACTGTTCGAACAGTTATACATTGTGGTCCTACTAAAGTCCTACGTAGCTAGCTAAAAGCAAGGCAGGCAGCAGACAGCATGCTGCAGATCTGTTTTCAAAGATGTAACGTTACGAGTAAATAGTCATGATTATTTTAAGGAGAACAAAAATGACATATTTGAACACCACCGCAGAAGCTTTGTTATTCGCCATCTTCCAAGTTGTTTTGTTGTTTACTTGCGTGGGGCTCCTGAGAGGCGCAGCGGTCTATGGCACTGCATCTCAGTGCTAGAGGCATCACTACAGACCCTGGTTTGATTCCAGGCTGTATCACAACCAGCCGTGATTGGGAGTCCCATAGAGCAGTGCACAATTGGCCCAGCGTTGTCCGGCTAGGTTTTGGCTGGGGTAGGCCGTCATTGTAATTGAGAATTTGTTCTTAACTGACTTGCCTAGTTAAATAAAGGTAAAATAAAAGAGCTATAGCTATCAAAACTTGCAGACCCCCTCTTCCAATGTAGCTCTGAAATTCCTGAAAAGTGTGCAGTGACATCTATTAGATGAAATGCTGAAATTAATACAACATCCTGTCATTTAAAGCAAACTAGATTTTCGAAAAAGTACATTTCATAAAATTCACATACTGAGAATGTGTCATGTGCGATTGCGTTGTTTCCCATATTCGTTGGATCAGCTTTTAAGTATGGTATCCGGGCATTTAAAGTATACTTGATTTCCGAAATGTCACATACTATTAATCATAATTTTTTCACATGCTGAAACGGACTACTATTAAGAACGCAAGTATGGGTATTCGGAAACGGCCTCTATCTTCTGATTGCCTTATTGTTACAAAATCAAATTATATTTATTTTATATGTCAAGTTCTTGATGAATGTTATCTGTCATTTCATTTGTCTCCCAAGACGCGCTGCATTCTAAGGCACTGCATCTCAGTGCAAGAGGTGTCACTAGAGTCCCTGGTTCAAATCCAGGCTGTATCACATCTGGCTGTGATTGGGAGTCTCATAGGGCAGCGCACAATTGGCTAAGCTTCGTCCGGGGTAGGTCGTCATTGTAAATAAGAATTTGTTCTTAAATGACTTGCGAGGTTAAATAAAATAATTTCATTTAATCCTTAAAACACACGCATGCACACACAAATTCACTCTCTCAAAGAACCATGAAGTACAGTAAATTCTATATTCTCTGTGTTGTCTCTGAATTGTATCAAGTGATGCTCATAAAATATCATCTGAGAAATGCAGGACTGAAATGTAATGAGGCAATCTGGTGTGAGAGGCAATAAAACATCCTCACCTTGAAGAGGAAGTGATGAAAAAGCTTTTCTATTTGAGTTCACTTTGTTCTTCATTTCACCCCATAGAAATAAAAGTGGATCAATAAAGTCACAAGGATGTTTTCTCCCCAGGTTCCCAGGACAAGCCTCCAGCAATGTGTTGTCATACCAACACAAAAGGAACTACTATACTGCAATGTTGGGTATAGCTTTCAAGAAAGCAATTTCACTGTACTTGTGAACGTGACATTAAAACTAGAAACTATAGTGATGGACTGGCTAGAACACGTTAACAAGTAATTATCCTGCAGTGCACTTCCTTGATTGCATTTCATTCAAGAAATGATCATCTCCAAGTCATGAATTCTGTAAATGAACGAGTCAGCTTTTCAGATGAGCATTTGCAGTAGGCCTATAACTTTTACAGAGACTAAAAATATGGGTCCAATCTTTTAAATAATCATTATTAGACAATACCGTAGACTACATTTGAGGCCAGGAAAAGGCTAGACAGCTCATATTATCTCTAAATTCGTATGTCCATCCATCACCACTGATGGTTGTCATCAGGGACAAGTCTCAACAAGACAGACAAGATGTCCACATGAGGAACCAGATGAATCGAGGAAAAATATTTCATTTCAAATCACTGTGAAGCTTCAGTCAGTGGAAAGAGAGCAGAGTTTTCACTCCTCCACGGGGTCTTTCTAATTTCAACCTCAGTCAAATAGATTTTACTACGTTATAAAAAGTAGAATAAGTGCGGTAGCCCGAGGCCGGTACCCACCGCCCTGTTCAATAACAGATAAAGCACAAAGACAACCTTGAGAGACCTGCTGACAGAAATCACATGACAGTTACACAAACATGATTGTGCGTTTGCTCTACACAGACCCTCACACTGACAGTCCATTGATTCAGAACACATCTATTCCCTGAGGATTTATACCTAGTAGTGACTGGGTAATGTTCCACACTGGCAGAAGCACATCCAAGACCATGGTAGGTATATAGGTCACCATTTTTAAATTGAACCTTTATTTAACTAGGCAAGTCAGTAAAGAACAAATTCTTATTTACAATGACTGCCTACCCCGGCCAAACCCAGATGACACCCTATAGGACTCCCAATCACGGCCAGATGTGATGCAGCCTGGATTCAAACCAGGGACTGCAGTGACACCTCTTGCACTGAGATACAGTGCCTTAGACTGCTGTGCCAATCGGGAGCCCAATGGAGACCTGAACCACCTTGGAATACATGGAGGTCCCCTATGCCCAGTTATTGAGCAGGCTAGAGTTTATTTTCTGTCAGGCACAAACAGGGCAGCCTCTCTAGGTGCTGGGGGTGCGTATGGGCCAGGTCGAACTGGATAGATGGGAATCAGTGAACATCCTAACACTTTGAGGCTACTGCTGGAGGCAGTGAGGTATTGAATCAAACACTTCCACAGCTGTCTCTGCATCTGGCTGGTCTTAAGGAAGAGGAGAGAGAGGAGCTGCCCGCCCTAGCCCACCATGTGCTCAGCAGAAGCTGTCAGTATAGAGCCACATCCGGAGCCCACCTAGCGAAAATATGTAATGTCCACTCAGCTGAAAAGGGTCTTATACCAATTCAACGGAATTTGCATTGCAGTTTTTACACAGTATCATACAAACATGCTTTATTTTTTCTTGTGGTCAAATAAAATATATTTTATAGTTGTGGGTACTGTTAGAACACTAGGTAGACTATGTCTCCTAACAGGTAGATTATTCCAGAATAAGACGTGTGTACAGGATGTAGTTCATAAAGAAACATACTGCTAAACGTAGAAGTGGTGGAAACAGCATTAGTTCTGAAAGTGGCTGAAAAACTATTAGTTTGTTTTCCAGAGACATCTTCATCCAGATATTTTGTATTTATTTTTATTCCTTTCATTCTGTATGACTGTTTCATAATATGTTATTTGTGTGGACCCCAGGAAGAACATCTGTAAAGGTAACAGCCAATGGAGATGTATAACTAATTCAATTCAACAAAATAGTGTAAAATGTGTCCTTTCATGCTGAAAATGATTTCTGTCTTCACATTGTTAGGTGCTGCTCACTGATCAGGAGCTCGTTTTCAGTGTCAATTGGGAAGACACGGAGCAACTAAGGGTATTCAAAGGTGTGAAACACATGTTTTTTCTGCAGAGTCCATTGCCCATTATGCCCTATTCTTTAACCTTCACCGTGACACACCATCCAGCCCTATCTTACTGGTTCAATATCCTCAATGTAATCCATACCTCATCATCATCATCATCATCTCATATTTTACTGAGAGCAGAGGAATAGGAAATCAATAAACTCAACTGCTGAGTGCAGACCACTCTTCCCTGTGCTATAGGGGGCAGGTCTCTGAGCTAGGTCACTAGACACAGGATGCCATCATAATGTTGTGATTTCTGCTTAGATGAGAATAATCTAGAGTTTGATATACACATTGTAGCAAGCTTCTAAACAATATGTGGGGAATGCATTCACAGCGTGTGCGCTATAATAATGAACAGCAATACCAAATATCTCTTCTGTAATACAATCATACTGAACGTAGATATAAAACCTTTGTATGATGAACGCTTTAGCTGCAGCAGGATCTGTGTAATGATCAGTGGCAGCTGCAGCTCTGCTCTTCTCACACACACAGGGCAGGCAGGCAGCATCCTGGCGTACCTCAGAGATAGCACTATGCCCTGGGACTCGCCTAGCTGAAGACCCGAAGAGACGGAAGACAAGGCGGAAGAGAAGACAGAGGGAAAAGAGGATGAGGGGAAGAAGGCATGGGAGCCCCCCGGAGAGCAACCTATCGTGTCTTAAGAGTGAGTCAGCAGAAGTCGAAGCATCAGAGACAAGGGCAGTGAAAGAGGGAGGAAACGGAGGAGGAAAGGAGGGATGGAGAGATGGAGAGGGGGAGGGAGGGCTAGATACCAAAGAAGGGGGTGTTGATCCAACCTGGTGATATAATGCAGGCAATCCCACTAAGTGCTGCCCAATGATTCAATTTCTGGAATGAGAGGATATATACTACAGATAGGCTAATCGAGGTGACATGACCCCGTGTCTAAGAAGACCGTATGTATTCTGTAGCGAGCCCATCACCGCTGTAGTTCTCCAAGCCGACACACACAGACACACACACGCACACACACGCAATCTCCCCCAATGGGAGTCCATGTCATTATTAAGCAGCATTGCTCTGCCGACCACAACACATTGAGCCGCTCACACGAGGCACCGCGTGTGAGCTCCAGCTAGGAAGAGACTGAGAAAGATGGAGGGGAGGAGAGGTGGAGTATGATTCATTGAGCAAATATATCTGATGCTCTTGTACCTGTGACTTAGTGTGGGTGTTAATTGGGCATTGCGATTTTTTGCTGCATGCTAGGAAGAGACTGAGAAAGATGGAGGAGGGGAGGAAAGGTGGAGCATGATTCATTGAGAAAGTATATCTGATGCTCTTGTACCTGTTACTTAGTGTGGGTGTTAATTGGGCATTGCAATTTTTTGCTGCATAAAGAGATTAGGAATAGGGCTTTTTATTGACTGTCATGTTTCCAGTTCTCTCACACTGAAACAACTGACATTAATCTGCTTGCTCTGTCCTCATATTAAGCCTCACATTAAGCCTCACATTGAAGTGTTTTACCATTTTCTTTACAAGACAACCAGTGCTACCAGTAGAACACAAAGAAATGACATAAACAGTTGCATTAATGAGTTTCACTGACAAATATCAAAAAAACAAATAAGGTCTACCAAACAAAAACCTGATAAAAAAGGAATTTACAAGAATGTTCTAAGTACAGAAATTGTTTGCTACTAAATGTATTTGTATTTGAGTGTTTAGCAGCATTTTTAGCTTGGGTCTGATAATTATCTGTACAAAACATCTGATAATGCTTGTGGAATATAAAAATACTTGCTTGTTAAACTGCATGTTTTCCAGTGTCTTTAAATACTTTGCAAACCCAACTTATTTTTATGTGAAAACTTAAATAGTCTATTAATTCCTTTAAAATGTTTAGTAGATGCTCTTATCCAGAGCAATTTACAGTTGTGAGCAGTGCTTGACTTATAATTTTTGGGGAATTGCGTACCGGCTCATCTATAAAGCAAAGTAGTAGACTATGGCTGGCCCAGATTCACACATAGGCAAAAAAGGTTGATCAAAGTGGAATGAAGGCGGGATATGAATCGAATAGCAATAGAGACTGGGTATTAATTTCCTGATTTCGCTTTGTTCAAGTTCATTTGCCGCTCGTCTGTGAATCTGTGCCTGACAATAGACTGTTAAAGATTGCGCAGATTGAAAATATGTCAGTCTGAATGCGCTTGATGCACTGTTCCAAATTGTAAAATTAGAGTTTGTAAGGTCATGAAAAGTCATAGAAATTAGTTGCCTTTCTAAACAATCCTACCAGGCTGGTATTCTTGGTGTTTGTCTGTTTGTTTGTTTGTCTGTGTTTGTACATTCAGAGAATAGCTGGTTTCTGTATTACAGTTCTACCAAGTATTCATACCACTGACAGACTTTTATATTGTGTTTTGACTGCAACTAAATCAACTGTAATTTGGATTTTGTATACGCTCATGAAGGCACACGTTTTAAATATGAACACTTAACAGTGGTTAATCAGAGGTCTCTATAGTATAATGTAATTTGTGAATTTCAGTGAACATAGTCTAATGGACCGACTTGGAAAAACACAGATCCTGCACTTCTTTCATCCCAAGTCAAGCACTGAGTGCATGCATTTTAGGTCAAAAAGGCTCCAGCTTCTACCCCAAGACTGCTGAACAATTAATCAAATGGCCACCCAGACTATTTACATTGACCCCCCACACCCCCCCCCCCCCCCTTTGTTTTTACACTGCTCCTACTCGCTGTTTATTATCTATGCATCGTCACTTTAACCCAAATGTACAAACTACATCGAATAACCTGTACCCCCGCACATTGACTCGGTACTGGTAACCCCTGTATATAGCCTCTTTATTGTAATGTCATTTTATTGTGTTACTTTTTATTTTATTTAGTAAAAATGTTCTTAACTCTATTTCTTGAACTGCATTGTGTGTTAAGGGCTTGTAAGTAAGCATTTCACAGAAAGGTATACCTGTTGTATTCAGCACATGTGATAAATCAAATTAGATTTTCATACTTTTTCTACGTGAGGATCAAACCCACAACCCCAGTGTTGCAAACGCCATGCTCTGCCAACTGAGCTACATCATCACAAACCACTTGATGTCCAAATGTACTCAATTACTGTATTGTGGATTGTTTTTCTTCATGGTGACGCAAAATCTACAGGTACAAACCTAGATGACCAGCCTACAGTATGTACAATACAGTAATGTACATGTACATTAAGTGGTTTATAAGGATGGTAAATTAATACTGCACAAAAAGTGGTTGTTTCCATATTATTTTATGAAAAAATAATAATAATTATGTGGATGTTTTGGGTCTTTGTCCATAACGTTGCACCTTTTGTTGTATATTTTTAAAGGCCAAATGCACAAGACTTGTGCAATTTGTTTTTTCAGAAATGTATTATTTGCAATTTGTTTTTTCAGAAATGTATTATTTGAAGTTTACATACACTAAGTTGACTGTGCCTTTAAAAAGCCTGGGAAATTCCAGAAAATGATGTCATGGCTTAAGAAGCTTCTGATAGGCTAATTGACATCATTTGAGTCAATTGGAGGTGTACCTGTGGATGTATTTCAAGGCCTACCTTCAAACTCAGTGCCTCTTTGCTTGACATCATGGGAAAATCAAAAGAAATCAGCCAAAACTTCAGAAAAAAATTGTAGACCTCCACAAGTCTGGTTCATCTTTGAGAGCAATTTCCAAACGTCCGAAGGTACCACGTTCATCTGTACAAACAATAGTACGCAAGTATAAACACCATGGGACCACGCAGCCGCCATACCGCTCAGGAAGGAGACGCGTTCTATCTCCTAGAGATAAAAGTACTTTGGTGCGAAAAGTGCAAATCAATCCCAGAACCACAGCAAAGGACCTTGTGAAGATTCTGGAGGAAAACAGGTACAGAAGTATCTATATCCACAGTAAAACGCCTCCTATATCGAATAACCTGAAAGGCCGCTCAGCAAGGAAGAAGCCACTGCTCCAAAACTGCCATCAAAAAGCCAGACTACGGTTTGTAACTGCACATGGGGACAAAGATCGTACTTTTTGGAGAAATGTCCTCTGGTCTGATGAAACAAAAATAGAACTGTTTGTCCATAATGACCATTGTTATATTTGGAGGAAAAAGGAGGAGGCTTGCAAGCCGAAGAACACCATTCCAACCGTGAAGCACGGGGGTGGCAGCATCATGCTGTGGGGGTGCTCTGCTGCAGGAGGGACTGGTGCACTTCACAAAATAGATGGCATCATGAGGGAGGAAAATTATGTGGATATATTGAAGGGACAATCTCAAGACATCAGTCAAGATGTTAAAGCTTGGTCGCAAATGGGTCTTCCAAATGGACAATGACCCCAAGCATACTTCAAAGTTGTGGCAAAATGGCTTAAGGACAACAAAGTAAAGGTATTGGAGTGGCCATCACAAAGCCCTGACCTCAATCCTACAGAAAATTTGTGTGCAGAACTGAAAAAGCGTGTGCGAGCAAGGAGGCCTACAAACCTGACTCAGTTACACCAGCTCTGTCAGGAGGAATGGCCAAAATTCACCCAACTTATTGTGGGAAGCTTGTGGAAGGCTACCCGGAATGTTTGACCCAAGTTAAACAATTTAAAGGCAATGCTACCAAATACTAATTGAGTTTATGTAAACTTCTGACCCACTGGGAATGTGATGAAAGAAATTAAAGCTTAAATAAATCTTTCTCTCTACTATTATTCTGGCATTTCACATTCTAAAAATAAAGTGGTGATCCTAACTGACCTAAAACAGGAATTTTTACAAGGATTAAATGTCAGAAATTGTGAAAAACTGATTTTAAATGTATTTGGCTAAGGTGTAGTGTAAACTTCCAACTTCAACTGTACCTGTCATAGTGCAAGAAAAAAAGTTTACAGATTATGAAATGGGTTCCTCCAGGATGGCGCTCTATAGTCCCAGACTCGCAAAGCTCCGCTATTGATTAGGCCTACGTTTTTAATTAAACAATACAATTATTCTACCTGGGTTACAACACAGTGTAATGAGGAATGTATTATTGTTATCAAGTGAGTACCCAATTACTGTCTAGGGCTGTAAACTGCAGTGATGTAGACTCATTTGAATTACCTCTCAAACGTCCTGTTTTGAATGCTTCTGTCATGTTTTGTCTTTGATCATCATGTCTTGTCCCTGTGCTTCCCTCTGCTGGTCTTATTAGGTTCTTTCCCTCTTTCTATCCCTCTCTCTCCTCCTCCCTCTCTCCCTCTCCCGCTCTCTCTCTCTATCGTTCCGTTCCTGCTCCCAGCTGTTTCTCATTCTCCTAACGACCTCATTTACTCTTTCACACCTGTCCCCTATTTTGCCCTCTGATTAGAGTCCCTATTTCTCCCTCTGTTTTCCGCTTCTGTCCTGTGCGATTCTTGTTTGATGTTTGCTGTTCTGTGTCCTTGTTCCGCCCTGTCGTGTTTTTGCCTTCTTCAGATGCTGCGTGTGAGCAGGTGTCTATGTCAGCTACGGCCTGTGCCTTCCTGAAGCGACCTGCAGTCTGGGGTCGCGTCTCCAGTCGTTCCTCTCTACTGAGAGAGGATTTCAGTTTCCTGTTTTGGATTACCTTTGATAGTATCCAGGAGAATCATTGTTTGTTTAAGACTGGAATAAAGACTCTGTTTCTATTACGTCGCTTTTGGGTCCTCATTCACCAGCATAACAGAAGAATCCGACCAAGAATGGACCCAGCGACTACGGATTCTCGCAACACTGCCGTCGAGATCCAGGGAGCAATGCTCGGCAGACACGAGCAGGAATTGTCTGCTGCTCGTCATGCCGTTGAGACCCTGGCCGCTCACGTCTCCGATCTCTCAGGACAGTTTCAGAGTCTTCGTCTCGTGCCACCAGCTACTTCCTGGTCTTCCGAGTCTCCGGAACCTAGGGTTAATAACCCACCATGTTACTCTGGCAGCCCACTGAGTGTCGCTCCTTTCTCACCCAGTGTGATATTGTGTTCTCTCCAGCCCAACACATACTCAAGAGAGAGAGCTCGGATCGCTTACGTCATATCACTCCTTACTGGTCGGGCTCGGGAGTGGGGCACAGCTATCTGGGAGGCAAGGGCTGAGGTTCTAACGTTTATCAGAACTTTAAAGAGGAGATGATACGGGTTTTTGATCGTTCAGTTTTTTGGGAAGGAGGCTT
>NC_036858.1:47251408-47283949 GCF_002910315.2 Salvelinus sp. IW2-2015
CCGAGAATACATGCTGAACATCTTTGTTTTCGTTTACCTTGACGATATCCTGATTTTTTCACCGCACTCGAGATTCATGTTAGCACGTTCGACGTGTACATCCAGCGCCTTTTAGAGAAGTCTCTACGTGAAGGCTGAGAAGTGCGGCCTTTCATGTCTCCTCTGTCACATTTCTCGGTTCTGTTATTTCCGCTGAAGGCATTTCAGATGGATCCCGCTAAGGTCCAGGCTGTCAGCGATTGGCCCGTTCTAAGTCACGTGTCGAGTTGCAGCGCTTTCTCGGTTTCGCTAATTTCTATCGGTCGTTTCATTCGTAATTTCGGTCAAGTGGCTGCCCCTCTCACAGCTCTGACTTCTGTCAAGACTTGCTTTAAGTGGTCCGGTTCCGCCCAGCGAGCTTTTAGATCTCCTCAAGAAGCGTTTTACATCCGCCCCTATCTTGTTACTCCTGACGTCACTAAACAATTCATTGTCGAGGTTGACGGCTTCAGAGGTGGGCGTGGGAGCCATTCTGTCCCAGCGCTTCCAGTCTGACGATAAGGTCCATCCTTGCGCTTACTTTTCTCATCGCCTGTCGCCATCCGGAACGCAACTATGATGTGGGTACCGCGAACTGCTCGCCATCCGGCTTAGCCATAGGCGAATGCGACAGTGGTTGGAGGGGGGCGACCGTCCCTTTGTCGTTTGGACTGACCATAAGAACCTTGAGTACATCCGTTCTGCCAAACGACTTAATGCACGTCAAGCTCGTTGGCGTTGTTTTTCGCTCGTTTCGAGTTCGTGATTTTCCTATCGCCCGGGAAATAAGAACAACCAAGCTGATGCCTTATCCCGTCTCTTTAGTTCTTCTGTGGCTTCTACCGACCCCGAGGGGATTCTCCCTGAAGGCGTGTTGTCGGGTTGACTGTCTGGGGAATTGAGAGACAGGTAAAGCAAGCACTCACTCACACTGCGTCGCCGCGCGCTTGTCCTAGTAACCTTCTGTTCGTCCTGTCTCTACTCGTCTGGCTGTTCTTCAGTGGGCTCATTCTGCCAAGTTAGCTGGCCACCCCGGCGTTCGGGGTACGCTTGCTTCTATTCGCCAGCGGGTTTTGGTGGCCTACTCAGGAGCGGACACGCGCCGTTTCGTGGCTGCTTGTTCGGACTGCGCGCAGACTAAGTCAGGTAACTCTCCTCCTGCCGGTCCGTCTCAGACCGCTTCCCATTTCCTTCTCGACCATGGTCTCACAATCGCCTTTAGACTTTATTACCGGTCTGCTTCGTCTGCGGGGAAGACTGTGATTCTTTACGGTTATCGATAGGTTCTCTAAGGCGCACATTTCATTCCCCTCGCTAAGCTTCCTTCCGCTAAGGAGACGGCACAAATCATCATTGAGAATGTGTTCAGAATCAATGGTCTCCCGTTAGAACGCCGTTTCAGACAGAGGCCCGCAATTCACGTCACAGTTTTGGAGGGAGTTCTGTCGTTTGATTGGTGCCTTCCGTCAGTCTCTCTTCCGGGTTTTCATCCCCAGTCCTAACGGTCAAGCAGAAAGGCCAATCAGTCGATTGGTCGCATATTACGCAGCCTTCGTTTCGAAAACCCTGCGTCTTGGGCAGAACAGCTCCCCTGCGGCTGAGTACGCTCAAACTCGCTTCCTTCGTCTGCCTACCGGGCTATCTCCGTTTCAGAGTAGTCTTGGTTACCAGCCGTCCTCTGTTCTCGTCCCAGCTCGCCGAGTCCAGCGTTCCTCCGCTCAGGCTTTTGTCCAACGTTGTGAGCGCACCTGGAGGAGGGTCAGGTCTGCAACTTTGGCCGTTACAGGGCCAGACTGTGAGAGCCGCCAATAAACGTAGGATTAAGAGTCCTAGGTATTGTCGGCGGTCAGAGAGTGTGGCTTTCCACTCGTAACCTCCCTTACGACAGCTTCTCGCAAGTTGACTCCGCGGTTCATTGGTCGTTCCGGTGTCTCTCAGGTCGTCAATCCTGTCGCTGTGCGACTGCTTCTTCCGCGACATCTTCGTCGCGTCCACCCTGTCTTCCATGTCTCTTGTGTCAAGCCTTTTCTTCGCGCCCGCCGTTCGTCTTCCTCCCCCCCCCCGTCCTTGCTCGAGGGCGCACCTATTTACAAGGTACGGAAGATCATGGACATGCGTTCTCGAGACGTGGTCACCAGTACTTAGTGGATTGGGAGGGTTACGGTCCTGAGGAGAGGAGTTGGTTCCATCTCGGGACGTGCTGGACCGTTCGTTGATTGATGATTTCCTTCGTTGCCGCCAGGGTTCCTCCTCGAGTGCGCCAGGAGGCGCTCGGTGAGTGGGGGGGTACTGGTCATGTTTGTCTTTGATCATCATGTCTTGTCCCTGTGCTTCCCTCTGCTGGTCTTATTAGGTTCTTTCCCTCTTTCTATCCCTCTCTCTCCTCCTCCCTCTCTCCCTCTCCCGCTCTCTCTCTCTATCGTTCCGTTCCTGCTCCCAGCTGTTTCTCATTCTCCTAACGACCTCATTTACTCTTTCACACCTGTCCCCTATTTTGCCCTCTGATTAGAGTCCCTATTTCTCCCTCTGTTTTCCGCTTCTTGTCCTTGTCGGATTCTTGTTTGATGTTTGCTGTTCTGTGTCCTTGTTCCGCCCTGTCGTGTTTTTGCCTTCTTCAGATGCTGCGTGTGAGCAGGTGTCTATGTCAGCTACGGCCTGTGCCTTCCTGAAGCGACCTGCAGTCTGTGGTCGCGTCTCCAGTCGTTCCTCTCTACTGACGAGAGGATTTCAGTTTCCTGTTTTGGATTTACCTTTGATAGTATCCAGGAGAATCATTGTTTGTTTAAGACTGGAATAAAGACTCTGTTTCTATTACGTCGCTTTTGGGTCCTCATTCACCAGCATAACAGCTTCATGAGGAAATAACTGCATTCAGCCTAGGCCTGATTCTGCAACCGTTTGGATCAGATATTGGTCTATTCTTGACAGTTTACAAGGTCCAGCAGGCTACTCATATAGTGTATTTTGGTATATATATATATAATATCTCTCTCTCTCTCTCTCTCTCTATTCAATTCGCATGACGTAACAATGTACATATTGCCAAAGCTTATTTTGGATATTTACAATATAAAAAAAAAAAAAAAAAAAAAAAATGAGAATCAAAATTGTCAACGGGACAACAGTAACAACAATAACCAAAGGTCAAAATAACCATACATTCAACAATAACAATAAGCATACAGTAGAGTACATGTGCAGGTTGATTGGTCTGTCAGACACTGTCCCTCAACTTATGGCAGGCAGCAATGTAGTGCGCTGCCAACCCACAGCTCTCTGCGTCCTCCCCCAAAAGGACGGGTAGCCTCTTCTCATCAGAGAGGTCTTTGAAACTTTGGGAAAATGACACTCTCTTTGGGAAAATGACACTCTCTAATTGTTTTATATTTTTGACATTTTGTCAGGAAATGCAGCTCCGTCTCAGGTTCTGCTGTTGTGCAGTGGTTGCACAGCCTTTCCTCTACAGGGAGCCAGGTTTTCCTGTGTCTACCCTTCTCAATGGCAAGGCTGTGCTCACTGAGCCTGTACTTTGTCAAGGTTTTTCTAAGGTTTTGATCAGTAACCATGGTCAAATATTTAGCCACGGTGTACTGTCGATTTAGGGCCATCATTCTCCAAAATCGTCCTATAACTAATTTGACCTCAGAGATGACAGGTTGGGCTGTAGATAGCACAGGTCCTGAGGTGGTTCTGTAGGTGCCAAAATTGCAGCTTCTCCTTAAGCTTCTGGTCTATTTAACTTTAGAGACTACAAGTTGAGACATGTAACGTACCGGCACACAGGGGATCCTGCAGAAGCTGTCTTAAGAGGGCTTCTCCTCAGATTTATGGTCTCTGTTATGGACTATGTGGTGCCCTTTGCCCTCACAAACGACCGGTTGTACAACTGAATGCATTCAACCTAAATGTGTCTTCCGCATTTAACCCAACCCCTCTGAATCAGAGAGGTGCGGGGGGCTGCCTTAATCGACATCCATAATCGTATCGACATACGTATCGGATATACAGAAGATAGCCCTATTTGGTAAAACACTAAGTCCATAATGTGGCAAGAACAGCTCAAATAAGCAAAGAGAAACGACAGTGCATCATTACTTTAAGGCATGAAGGTCAGTCAATACGGAAAATTTTAAGAACTTTGAAAGTTTCTTCAAGTGCAGTTGCAAAAACCATCAACCGCTATGATGAAACTGACTCACGAGGACCGCTACAGGAATGGAAGACCCAGAATTACCTTTGCTGCAGTGGATAAGTTCATGAGAGTTCAAATAAATGCTTCTGTAACAGACACATCTCAACACCAACTGTTCAGAAGAGAATCAGGCCTTCGTGGTCGAATTGCTGCAAAAAAAACACTACTAAAGGACACCAATAATAAGAAGAGACTTGCTTGGGCCAAGAAACACGAGCAATGGACATTAGACCGGTGGAAATCTGTCCTTTGGTCTGGAGTCCAAATTTTAGATTTTTGGTTCCAACCGCCGTGGTGTGGGTGAATGGATGATCTCCTCATGTGTGGTTCCCAAATGAAGCATTGAGGAGGAGGTGTGATGGTGTGGGGGTGCTTTGCTGGTGACACTGTCAGTGATTTATTTAGAATTCAAGGCACACAACCAGCATGGCTACAACAGCATTCTGCAGAGATACGCAATCCCTTCTGTTTTGGGCTTAGTGGAACTATCACTGTTTTTTGAACAGGACAATGACCCAACACACCTCCAGGCTGTGTAAGGGCTATTTGACCAAGAAGGAGAGTGATGGGGTGCTGCATCAGATGACCTGGTCTCCACAATCACCCAACCTCAACCAAATGTACATGTTTTGGGATGAGTCGGACCGCAGAGTGAAGGAAAAGCAGCCATCAAGTGCTCAGCATATGTGGAAACTCCTTTAAGACTGTTGGGAAAGCATTCCAGGTGAAGCTGGTTGAGAGAATGCCAAGAGTGTGCAAAGCTGTCATCAAGGCAAAGGGTGGTGTCACGGCATTGCCCTGTAGGGTGAGGTTTATGACCCCCCCCATAAATACCTTTCCCCCTTCTCTCTCCACTCTACAAAATAGAGTCTTGGAAAGCCCTTTGTTACCACATATAAAGTATGGTAACATCAAAAGGTCAGGGAATGGAACAATATTTCCTTTTCTCAACCAGTTGAAAGTGTCCGTTGGTACTTAAAGAACATGATGTCAGATCAGTTGTTGTCTGGGACATTATATCTGATGATATGACGACATAAATTGTATCTTGGAAAGTCTACACATTGTAGTTATCAGATTCACATGGAATTGTTGCGCAATTTAAATGTTTAAATATGGAACTATTTGTGAAAAGATTCAATGTAATTTTTTCCTCCTAAATAAGATAATTGTTCCATAGTAAAACTTAGGCTCAGACAGTGGCCACACTCAAGTAAACAGACATTGGTTGAGAACTATGAAACACGCCCTTCTCTCCCCCAGTACAAAAGCCCGTTGACGGAAGTCAAACTTAGTTCCCGATGACATGTGGACTGGTGTCCGTACGTTTAAAAGGGCTAATTTCAACTACAACCTAACGAAATTTACATGTAACAAGATAATGTGGAGGTGACGATCACCACGGTAGAATTGTGAATTTTGACTAGACCAGCCAGAATATATATCTCAGCCAGCAGGTATATCTCACTGGTCACCCCAAAGCCAACTCTTCCTTTGGCCGCCTCTCCTTCCAGTTCTCTGCTGCCAATTTTTTAAAATGTTATTTATTTTTTATTTCACCTATATTTAACTAGGTAGGCAAGTTGAGAACAAGTTCTCATTTACAACTGCGACCTGGCCAAGATAAAGCAAAGCAGTTCGACACATAAAACAGCACAGAGTTACACATGGAGTAGAACAAACATACAGTCAATAATACAGTAGAAAAATAAGTCTATATACAATGTGAGCAAATGAGGTGAGATAAGGGTGGTAAAGGCAATAAATAGGCCATGGTGGCGAAGTAAATACAATATAGCAATTAAAACACTGGAATGGTAGATTTGACAGTAGATGAGTGTGCAAAGTAGAAACACTGGGGTGCAAAGGAGCAAAATAAATAAATAAATAAATAAATACAGTAGGGGAAGAGGTAGTTGTTTGGGCTATTTATAGATAGTGTCACGATCGTCTGTTGAAGAAATGGACCCTCGCAGCGAGCCCCGAACTGGGCGGCGTCGCTGGAGGCTCCGAACTGGAGGGCGACTCTGGAGGCTCCGGACTGGAGGGCGACTCTGGAGGCTCCGGACTGGAGGGCGACTCTGGAGGCTCCGGACTGGAGGGCGACTCTGGAGGCTTTCCGGACTGGAAGGGCGACTCTGGCGGCTCTGGACAGGAGATAGACTCTGGCGGCTCCGGACAGGAGGGAGACTCTGGCGGCTCCGGACAGGAGAGCACTCTGGAGGCTCCGGGCTGGAGGCCGTACTGGAGGCTCCGGGCTGGAGGCTCCGGGCTGGAGGCCGTCTCTGGAGGCTCTGGGCTGGAGGCCGTCTCTGGAGGCTTCGTGCCATGGATCATCACTGGAGGCTTCGTGCCATGGATCATCACTGGAGGCTTCGTGCCATGGATCATCACTGGAGGCTTCATGCCATGGATCACCACTGGAGGCTTCTTGCCATGGATCATCACTGGAGGCTTTCGTACCATGGATCATCACTGGAGGCTTCGTGCCATGGATCATCACTGGAGGCTTCGTGCCATGTATCATCACTGGAGGCTTCTTGCCATGGATCATCACTGGAGTGGAGAGACACACAGGAGGCCTTGTCCTTGGCCAAGGCACCGGATACACTGGGTCGTGGAGGCGCACTGGAGGTCTCGAGCGCAGAGCTAACACAACTCGTCCTGGCTGGATACCCCCTGTAACCTGGCAAGTGTGGGGAGCTGGAACAGGCCGCACTGGGCTGTGCTGGCGAACCGGGGACACCGTGCGTAGGGCTGGCGCAGGATAACCCGAGCCGAGGAGACGCACTAGAGGCCAGATGCGCTGAGCCGGCACCATCCCTCCTGGCTCGATGCCCACTCTAGCCCGGCCGATGCGAGGAGCTGCGATGTAGCGCACCGGGCTATGAGTGCGCACTGGGGACACCGTGCGCGTCACCACATAACACGGTGCCTGCCCGGTCACTCTCTCCCCACAGCAAACATGAGGAGTTGGCTCAAGTCTATGACCTGACTCCGCCAATCTCCCCGTGTGCCCCCCACCCAAAAAATTCTGGGGCTGCCTCTCGTGCACGCCTCCTCGAGCCAACTCCTCGTAGCGTCGCCGCTCCGCCTTAGCTGCTTCCAGCTCCTCTTTAGGACGGCGATATTCTCCTGTCTGTCCCCAGGGTCCCTTGCCTTCCAGGATTTCCTCCCATGTCCAACTCTCCAGGTAACCACGCTGCTTGGTCCTCTTTTGATGGGTAGTTCTGTCACGATCGTCTGTTGAAGAAATGGACCAAGGCGCAGCGTTGTGAGCGTACATACTTCTTTATTAACGATGTCGCCAACAAAACAATAAAACTCCAAATGAAACGTGACGCCAACGTAGTGCTCACAGGCAACTAAACATGGACAACTACCCACAAAACCAAAATGGAAAATGGCAACCTAAATAGGATCCCCAATCACAGACAAAGATAAACAGCTGTCTCTGATTGGGAACCACCATACACCTACATTCCCCTAGACAATACAAAATCCCCATAGATAAACAAAAAAAACCTGGACAAGACAAAAACCCCTAGACAATACAAAACAAACCAAACCACCCTTGTCACACCCTGACCTAACCAAATAATTAAAATATATATATATATATAACTAAAGTCACGGCGTGACAGATGGGCTATGTACAGGTGCAGTGATCTGTGAGCTGCTCTGACAGCTGGTGCTTAAAGCTAGTGAGGGAGATAAGTGTTTCCAGTTTCAGAGATTTTTGTAGTTTGTTCCAGTCAATGGCAGCAGAGAACTGGAAGGAGAAGCGGCCAAAGGAGGAATTGGGTTTGGGGGTGACACGTGAGATATACCTGCTGGAACGCGTGCTACGGGTGGGTGCTGCTATGGTGACCAGACTAGAACGAACTGCAAAAATCACTAAAGCTGGAGACTCTTACCTTCCTCACTAGCTTTAAGCACTAGCAGTCAGAGCAGCTCACAGATCACTGCACCTGTACATAGCTCATCTGTAAATAGCCCATCCAATCTACCGGATCCCCATACTGTATTTATTTATTTATCTTGCTCCTTTGCACCCCAGTATCTCTACTTGCACATTCATCTTCTGCACATTCTACCATTCCAGTGTTTAATTGCTATATTGTAATTACTTCGCCACCATAGCCTATTTATTGTCTTACCTCTCTTATCCTACCTCATTTGCACATGCTGTATTTCCACTATATTTCTACTGTATTATTGATTGTATGTATGTTTATTCCATGTGTAACTCTGTGTTGTTGTATGTGTCGAACTGCTTTGCTTTATCTTGGCCAGGTCGCAGTTGCAAATGAGAACTTGTTCTCAACTAGCCTACCTAGTTAAATAAAGGTGAAATAAAATAAAATATAAAATACAGTGCGAGCTGATTATGGCAGAATGGTATGAACTTTGAACTAAACTCAGCAAAAAAAGAAACATCCCTTTTTCAGGACCCTGTCTTTCAAAAATAATTTGTAACATCCTAGACATCCTCCTCCCTCATGTGGTACCGTTCCTGCAAGCTCATCCTGACATGACCCTCCAGCATGACAATACCACCAGCCATACTGCTCGTTCTGTGCGTGATTTCCTGCAGGACAGGAATGTCAGTGTTCTGCCATGGCCAGCGAAGAGCCCGGATCTCAATCCCATTGAGCACGTCTGGGACCTGTTGAATAGGAGGGTGAGGGCTAGGGCCATTCTCCCCAGAAATGTCCGGGAACTTGCAGGTGCCTTGGTGGAAGAGTGGGGTAACATCTCACAGCAAGAACTGGCAAATCTGGTGCAGCCCATGAGGAGGAGATGCACTGCAGTACTTAATGCAGCTTGTGGCCACACCAGATACTGACTGTTACTTTTGATTTTGAACCCCCCCTTTGATTTATTATTCCATTTCTGTTAGTCACATGTCTGTGGAACTTGTTCAGTTTATGTCTCAGTTGTTGAATCTTGTTATGTCCATACAAATATTTACACACATGCTGAAAATAAACGCAGTTGACAGTGAGAGGACATTTCTTTTCTTCTGAGTTTATTATTCACTAAAGAAGAAGTGATTACATCCTAGTCGTTGCGGGTATCGGCTGCAGTTGAGAACGCGGCCTAGGACGAGGACAGACAATCTCCTAAGAACTGAGGTTACTTCAATGTATCCGCTATACAGCACTACGACCAGAAATATTCTTCAAAGGACAATGGCACGAAGCCTCCAGTGATGATCCATAGCAAGAAGCCTCCAGTGATGATCCATGGCACGAAGCCTCCAGTGATGATCCATGGCAAGAAGCCTTCAGTGATGATCCATGGCACGAAGCGATGATCCCCAGTCCGGAGCCTCCAGCGATGATCCCCAGTCCGGAGCCTCCAGCGACGATCCCCAGTCCGGGGCCTCCAGCAACGCCCTCCAGTCCGGAGCCTCCAGAGTCGCCCTCCAGCCCGGAGCCTCCAGAGTCGCCCTCCAGTCCGGAGCCTCCAGAGTCGCCCTCCAGTCCGGAGCCTCCAGAGGCGCCCTCCAGTCCGGAGCGTCCAAAGGCGCCCTTCAGTCCGGAGCGTCCAGAGGCGCCCTTCAGTCCGGAGCGTCCAGAGGCGCCCTTCAGTCCCGAGCTTCCAGAGGCGCCCTTCAGTCCGGAGCTTCCAGAGGCGCCCTTCAGTCCGGAGCTTCCAGAGGCGCCCTTCAGTCCGGAGCTTCCAGAGGCGCCCTGGTCAGTCCGGACTTCCAGAGGCGCCTTCAGTCCGGAGCTTCCAGAGGCGCCCTTCAGTCCGGAGCTTCCAGAGGCGGCCCTTCAGGTCCGGAAGCTTCCAGAGGCGCCCTTCAATCGGAGCTTCCAGAGGCGCCCTTCAGTCCGGAGCTTCCAGAGGCGCCCTTCAGTCCGGAGCTTCCAGAGGCGCCCTTCAGTCCGGAGCTTCCAGAGACGCCCTCCAGTCCGGAGCCTGCTACGAGGGTCCCCAGTCCGGGGCCCGCTACGAGGATCCCCAGTCCGGGGCCCGCTATAAGGGTCCCCAGTCCGGGGTCGTCTACGTTCCTCACCAGAGTCGCCAACGCGGAGAAATGCCCACCCAGACCCTCCCCTATAGGTTCAAGAGGGGTGTGAACAGTTTGTCATGAACAGATTGGGATCCCCTGCTCTATTCTCCCCTTAGTTGCCCCACTGACATGCTCTTTTTCCTGCACAAAATCAGAGGTTTATTTTAGCTCATAAGGAAATGTTTTGAATTTGCATGGTAATATTGAGTAGGTCTAGTCATGATAATGAGTATTCAGAGAGCCTTTTCTCATAAATTTCATCATCACAATTTACAATTCATTCAATCTAGTTCATATTTATTAGAATGTCTATTTCTTTCTACACTCAGTTATGACATATCATCCTCGGTGTCACGATCGTCTGAACGAATGGACCAAGGCGCAGCGTACCTAGAGTTCCAAATTTTTTATAAATATGAAACTCACCACAAACAATATAGAAGAAAACAAAACGTGATGTTCTGGGCTGCTCACAGGCAGCTACACAAAAACAAGATCCCACAAACAACAGGTGGGAAAAGGCTGCCTAAATATAATCCCCAATCAGAGACAATGATAGACAGCTGCCTCTGATTGGGAACCATACCAGGCCAACAAAGAAATAGAAAACATAGATTGCCCACCCTAGTCACACCCTGACCTAACCAAATAGAGAATTAAAAGGATCTCTAAGGTCGGTGTGGTGTGTGTGTATGTGTGTGTGTCTGTAAATGCCAGACATGTATAATGTTACAGGAACTGATCCATTTTAATTAATGAATTTACTATTTATACCCGTCAAGCTTGTCAGCAAAACATCTGTTACCTCTGTGGGCATTTAGATGGTATACTTGGAAACTTTAACACACACGCACAGTGCCTCCAGAACAAGGAAAGTGAATTAACCAAACTGATACAAGCCACACAGCAAGCCCTGTTGGCTCCTTGGAGCCCCAAAGCCAATAATGAGATTGGTTATTTATCTCCAGGGGGTTCATTTGATTGGCCATCGGTGCCTTCCACACACTATCCCTCAATGAGATTAGAACTATAATTGGGTGAAATGGGCATCCAGGCTCCTGATCTCCTGCAGACACAGGAACCATGCGTCACCCAGCCCGGCCACGTCACTCTGCTATGGGGAAGGGATTCATCACCAGGCCCCTTCCCGTCTGGAACTCTGAGTCCACAGCTCCAACACTGTGGGGAGACGGCAGACCAGACCAAATGACACACGCACTATTCACTCTCTGTGTAATGCACTTTAGTTTTGGTCATTGGTATTGAAATAAATTCAATATGGTGCACTACTTTTGGTCAGAGCCTGTGGCTCTCTGTCTGTAGCAGCCTGTGTCAGTGGAAATGTAGAGGAAACACATTAGTACATTCACTTCCACCACCTACTAACCAGCCACCCAGCACCCACATCCATTCAAATTCACACAGAACATTTAAACCTGGTTGGAATATGAGAAAGTATGCAATAAAGGAAAACAGAATGGGCATTTTCTCGGCAGTGTACTCAATTGACGCAGATGATGGTGGCGACGCCATTTAGATCAACCCGGTCCAGACAAATGGAGTTGAAGTGTCAGCGGCGTGGTCAGTATGAGGCATAGCTACTGAACAAAATGGGCTTCATGGATCTCTGAAGCACTTTGCAGTGCATTGTGTTTTCGGTGTAACGTTGCCGCCATGTATCGAAGCTGATTGTTCTCTTTAAATAACGGCAAACTAGACAGAGGAGCTGAATCCATAAATCTGGATCTGTGCCAGTCAGCAGACGGCACATTACAATCATTAAAACATAAAATACTCACACAAAGAAGATGCTCATGCTCACTATTTTACCTGCTCAATCAATCCCACGCTGCTGTAATTTCCAACATCACTTCATTTTTACAATAATAAAACCCAATCAGGAACAGGAGGACTAATTAGACTGGTCCTAATTGTTTTTTGGCATTAGCAGCAATGCACTAGGTTTTTTCACCTTTGGGCTACTGGTTCAGAGAAACATAATTAAGCTAAGGATTAGTCTGTGTGTGTGTGTGTGTGTGTGTGTGYGTGCGTGCGTGMGTGYGTGCGTGCGTGCGTGCGTGCGTGCGTGCGTGCGTGCGTGCGTGCGTGCGTGTGCGTGTGTGTGTGTGTGCTGATTCAGAGATTTAGCATGTCAAAGTTTCAAGTCCTCCAAACTCCAGTCCAAATTCTCTCTATCCCTCAATCTCTCTTACACACACATGAGGGACAAGAGAGCAAGAGGCAATGCCAGATAGGCCTCCAGTGGAACAGGTGTGAGATGGAACTCAAAGGGTAGAGTACACAAAGAGGACACAAATTCTCTCACTCAGTCATTCCTTTACACACTTTCTCATTCACTCTATCACCCAGTCTTACCCTCTCACTCTCCAGGGTTTGATACTGCTGCCAAAATAGTTGCACTTGCGACTGTTTGACTTGGCAGTGAAACACACCTTTTAAATTGGTCGCAAGGAGTGCCAGTGAAAAAATGTACCTGGTCACGTTAGTTTTTGGTTCACACTTTGTATTTATTTATCATCATGGTTTATTCAAAGAGTAATGTGTAATTTACCAAAAATAAACCAACTTTCTGAAGAGGCAACAATGGTACAGGAATGTCTGTGTGTGTCAGGGCTCCACATACAGTTGAGGTTTTGGAAACCCTCCAGGCAGGGCCGTCTCTAGCCTCCCCTCTTGACGGCGGAGAGAAACATGTACGTTTTAAAGTTAATTTCCTGTAGTTCTACACATTTTTCCAAGGGGCAGAGAGACATCTTTGCTGTTTTAAAGCAAATTTCCTGCAGTTCTACACATTTTGCCATGGGGTGGAGAGACTTTTTTGCAGTTTTAAAGCCAATTTCCTGCAATTCTACACATTTTGCCATGTCTTATGCCATGTTAATGATATCTGAGTGAGAGTGACTAATATTACAGACACACAGAGAAATCTGACTGCAGATACTCTAGGTACTTAGCACAGTAGAAGACAGTTCCTTCTCTTGCTAGAACAAAAGACGTCCCTGCTGTGTACCGACCTGGTACTGACAAACCTGTTGTTTCTACTTGTAGAATCGCAATGCTTGTCAGTGGTCCGAGAACTTGACTTTGAGCCAATCAGAGAGCACTAACCTCCAGTGGGGGAGCCAACAGAAGTGACAAGAAAAATGAAAAGAGAGGGAAATTTTCAGTTGTCACTAGTTACCACAATCACAAAGTCATAGTTATGGCTAAACTCAACCTATTTCTACAATTCTCTTCTTAAAATCGGATTTTAACCCTAACTCGAACCCTAACCCTAACCCTAACCTTAACCTTAACCACACCTTAAATTAAAACTAAAAAGCTAATTTTTGTTTTCATGAATTTTTGCAACACAACCAAACTTTTCCCAGTGTAATCCACCCCCTTTTCATCAGAATTGTTCTAGCTAACTAAAACAATAAAGTGGCATAATAAATATTTTTCTAGAGCTATTCTTTACATATTTTACATCTAGCTAAGGAGTATTGTGTGTGAAGGACTTTTTTGTTGTGCAGGAAAAGGCTACAGACACTGCAGTTCCAAAATCACTGCACAAATGAAAGACCATATACACCCCAAGCAGGGTGAATACCATAGCTGCGGGAAGATGCTTGGAGGTGCTGCGATTTTTGCAGCGATAAAGGGGGGGGCTATGGGCTGACGCATGAGTGCGGGCAGCAGGCTGACTCATAAGTACCTTTCATAATATTTCCGCTAATGTTGTGTAACGTGTATATTATGTTGCCTCCTCGTTCTCTCTCTGTTTCTTCATTCCTTCTTCGCTTTCAACAGTTAAATGAAATACTTTTCGTTGTCCTTATCTTCATCATTGAAATTACATGCTTGACTAATATAGGACTAGAATATGATGCAGACGGATCCGTGTACGGTTCCGCACTACAGAAGCCCATCAGTCGCTAATACAGGACTAGTAAAGGCCCAGTACACTACATTTGTGAAACTATACATTTTTCACATAAAAAATAAACATAGCCCACTCTACAGATGGCTGTATCGGTCCAGTAATACAGGACTAGTAAAGGCTCAGTGCACTACTTTTGTGAGATTTTTATTTATTTAAAATATATATATATAAATAAAGAAATGTTTGATCATTCTGATTTTTCAGGGGGTGCTGCAGCACCCTCAGCACCCCTACTTCCCACGGCTATGGTGTCTACACTATGGTGCATAGTAATAGTCAATATCTTTTGAAACAGACATGCATAATCAGGAGTTATCTTATTATTTTAGAGGGGGTGTTGACAAGTGTTAAGTGTCAGATAAGGAAATGAATTATCCAGGGGGAAGTATAAAAAAAAATTTTTTTAATGGGATCGCTTATCAGTATTTCCAAAAATGTGGTGTGCATTTTAGTTTACATGTGAACAATTCCCATTTGCTCAAGGCTTGCTTTCAGGGTAAAGTCAGAGCACTAATTAGAGAAAGTCATAATATGATCAATTTATTTATAAGACCTACACAAATCATACACAAATTTGCTCCGATAATAATGGTATTTTGGGGTACTCATTTGAATAGATCAATATAAACAAACTTTAATTTGAAAAAGAGTAACAATCATAAGATTCCTCTGTATGTTGATTCCAGACTAAACTGGTGCTTCTCAGACATAATCTAGTTTTCATGAAAGCATCATTTATTTATTTTCATCTTCATGAGAGTATTGACTGATACAAGAGCCTGTTCAATTGGCAAGGTCTGCAAGTACAGATTTTTATTACATTTGATGTCTGTGGAGCTGACTCATTTTGTGCCTTTGAAGGGAATGTAGGGGTCAATTGGGTTACTGAAACTGAGAATATTACCAGAATTGAGCCCCCATCCCCGTCTCCTCTCTCTGGAGAGTTGATACGCCCTGGTTTGGTATAAATGGGTCTGTATGAACAGCAGGGCACAGAGTCATTAGCTGACAGGACCCAAGCTGGAGAGTAGGGGTTGCATGACACAATGCCAGCACTAATAGTCTTTTAGGTGTGGATAGGAGATATCTGTTTGCCTGGCTTCCAAAAAAGAATCTGATACATCCAAATGGGGATTCATTGTAATAGCTGTTATTTAATATTTTCCCTTTTCAATTCTGAAAGGAAATTAGACTCTGAAAGGCCTCCCGGTAACACTTTACAATAAGCTCCATACTACTATGTAACTAACACAGTAATAAATGTGTTAACAACATAGTAGTTGCATAGGTTTTACTGTGTCATTACAAGGAATGTATAATTACACACTCATTTGCAGAAGGTTATTCCACATGTGCAACTACTGATGTTATTAGTTTTGAAAGTCACCATGCTAATAACTCAAACCCAAATCTGACCTCGTTACATGTAACTACAAGGTGCCACTACTATTTAATCCACATCCAGAGTTGACAAATAGACTAGGACCTGGTAATAACAATTGTAACAAGGCACATCCTGTCATTAACTACCAGTCATTTTCTATTTGTTTATTTCTATGTTATGACCTGGCTCAAAGGCTATACTGAATCAAGTGTAATTTAAGAACCATGACGTTACGTAGGATATACTTACTTATACTTATAATTATCGTCTACCTACCCAGGAGCAAGAAACCTTTAAAATTACTATGTGGTTACAATGTAACAACCTTTGAGGACAGGCTAACCAGGAGAAATAAGGAGACAGGAGAACATTTTTCAGTTGGATGGATTTAACAGGAGACAGGATAACATTTTTTCTTTAATTGTCACGCCCTGACCTGAGTATTCTTTGTTTTCTTTAAATATTTTGGTTAGGTCAGGGTGTGACGAGGGTGGTTTGTGTGTTTTTGTCTCGTCTAGGGTGTTTGTACTGTCTAGGTTTTTTTTGTAGATTTATGGGGTTGTGTTCATTCTAGGTGTTTATGTAAGTCTATGGTTGCCTAGATTGGTTCTCAATTAGAGGCAGGTGTTTATCGTTGTCTCTGATTGGGAACCATATTTAGGCAGCCATGTTCTTTGGGTATTTTGTGGGTGATTGTTTCCTGTGTCAGTGTTTGTGCCACACGGGACTGTTTCGGTTTGTTCACGTTTATTGTTTTTGAAAGTTGTGTTCATGTTCAGTTTTCCCTATTAAAACATGGACACCTACCACGCTGCGTATTGGTCCGATCCTTGCTACACCTCTTCAGAGGAAGAAGAGGATGACAGCCGTTACATTAATGGATTTGACAAAGATTCATATTCAAACTATTCAAATTCAATTCCACATTTCAGACTCAAAGCAATAACTATTTTAGTTAGTAAAAACACAAGGTGATAAAGCTAGCTAGCTAGCATTTCCCCATCATTCACTAATGTAGCTAGTTAGCTATATGGCTAGCTATGCACTGGTAGCCTAATGTCAACACATTTCCAACTTAGTTAATAAACGTTACTAGGGTCTTAATAAAACTTGAGTTTACACTGTTACAAGGTTATTTTCCTGTGCGGCTCAGTTGGTAGATCATGACACTTGCAACCCCAGGATTGTGGGTTCAATTCCCAGGAGGGGGGCAGTACAAAAACAAAACAAATGTACAGTTGAAGTCAGAAGTTTACATACACTTAGGTTGGAGTCATTAAAACCTGTTTTTCAACCACTCCACAAATTTCTTGTTAACAAACTATAGTTTTGGCAAGTCGGTTAGGACATCWACTTTGTGCATGACACAAGTAATTTTTCCAACAATTGTTTACAGACAGATTATTTCACTTATTTCTGTAACGAACGTCATCGGGAGAAGGAGAAGAGGACCAAGGTGCAGCGTGGTAAGTATTCATAATACTTTTAATAAATACGAACACTTGAACAAAAACAACAAAACGACAAACGAACAGTTCTGCAAGGTGCAATACACAAAACAAAAAACAACTACCCACAAACACAGGTGGGAACAGGCTACCTAAGTATGGTTCTCAATCAGAGACAACGATTGACAGCTGCCTCTGATTGGGAACCATACCAGGCCAAACACCTAGAAATACAAAACATAGAACAAAACATAGAATGCCCACCCCAACTCACACCCTGACCAAACCAAAATAGAGACATAAACAAGGAACTAAGGTCAGTGACAATTTCACTGTATCACAATTCCAGTGGGTCAGAAGTTTACAAACACTAAGTTGACTGTGCCTTTAAACAGCTTGGAAAATTCCAGAAAATGATGTCATGGCTTCAGAAGCTTCTGATAGGCTAATTGACATCATTTGAGTCAATTGGAGGTGTACCTGTGGATGTATTTCAAGGCCTACCTTCAAACTCAGTGCCTCTTTACTTGACATAATGGGAAAATCAAAAGAAATCAGCCAAGACCTCAGAAAAAGAATTGTAGACCTCCACAAGTCTGGTTCATCCCTGGGAGCAATTTCCAAACTCATGAAGGTACCACGTTCATCTGTACAAACAATAGCAGGCAAGTATAAACACCATGGGACCACGCAGACGTCTTACCGCTCAAGAAGGAGACACGTTCTGTCTCCTAGAGATGAATGTACTTTGGTGCAAAAAGTGCAAATCAACCCCAGAACAACAACAAAGGACCTTGTGAAGATGCTGGAGGAAACAGGTACAAAAGTATCTATATCCACAGTAAAACAAGTCCTATATCGACATAACCTGGAAGGCCGCTCAGCAAGGAAGAAGCTACTGCTCCAAACCACCATCAAAAAGCCAGACTACGGTTTGCAACTGCACATGGGGACAAAGATCGTACTTTTTGGAGAAATGTCCTCTGGTCTGATGAAACAAAAATAGAACTGTTTGGCCATAATGACCATTGTTATGTTTGGAGGAAAAAGGGGGATGCTTGCAAGCCGAAGAACACCATTCCAACCGTGGAAGCATGGGGTGGCAGCATCATGTTGTGGGGGTGTTTTGCTGCAAGAGGGACTGGTGCACTTCACAAAATAGATGGCATCATGAGGGAGGAAAATTATGTGGATATATTGAAGCAACATCTCAAGACATCAGTCAGGAAGTTAAAGTTTGGCCGCAAATGGGTCTTCCAAATGGATAGTGACCCCAAGCATTCTTCCAAAGTTGTGGCAAAATGGCTTAAGGACAACAAAGTCAAGGTATTGGAGTGGCCATCACAAAGCCCTGACCTCAATCCTATAGAACATTTGTGGGCAGAACTGAAAAAGCATGTGCGAGCAAGGAGGCCTACAAACCTGACTCAGTTACACCAGCTCTGTCTTGAGGAATGGGCCAAAATTCACCCAACTTATTGTGGGAAGCTTGTGGAAGGCTACCCGAAATGTTTGACCCAAGTTAAACAATTTAAAGGCAATGCTACCAAATACTAATTGAGTGTATGTAAACTTCTTACCCACTGGGAATGTGATGAAGAAATAGAAGCTGAAAGAAATAATTTTCTCTACTATTATTCTGGCATTTCACATTCTTAAAATAAAGTGGTGATCCTAACTGACCTAAAACAGGGAATTTTTACTAGGATTAAATGTCAGGAATTGTGAAAAACTGAGTTTAAATGTATTTGGCTAAGGTGTATGTAAACTTCAGACTTCAACTGTATGTGCTCACTACTTTCACTCTCGCAAAAATCGGTCTACAATTAGCCCAATGCATGGGCATATTATGTGCATATTCTGGACGTAAGCTTGCCACCTGCCTTCCCGCCTTTGGGACAACGATTCCCTCTCTGTCTGCAGCCAAAATGGAGGCCACATGCTACATCTATCTCTTTACTTTTCATTTTTATAAAGTTTTGTAATGTGCAAAAGCGCAATGTAAGTCTCAAAATGATGAAAAAACATTGTTACCTAAATGTTTCATAAGTTTTATGACAATTTTGTAACAATTATTGACCGAGTTCGAAAACATGTTGACATTGTGCCAATGCTTAGCTAGCTTTACCACCAGCCTGTGTAAGTAAGTTTTACTAACTAAAATAGTCATTGCTTTGAGTCTGAAATGGGAAATTGAATTTGAATAGTTTGAATATGAATCTTTGTAAAATCCTTTAAAACCCCCTAGAGTTGATTGACACACCGGTGCGTCACACAGTGACATCATTTTGAATATGGAATGGCCCCTGTGTGTTTATGCTAGAGACTTACCGTTTCTTGTAGTGGCTGCAGCTTAATCGCCTCTTTCTGCCTATTCCATAACATGGGGCTCATTTCTACGCATGACAGGATCCGGACAAGAAAATCATCACAAAATCGTCTGTAAAATCCGAACCGTTTGAGCTACAAACTAATAAGTCACTACCATCAAAAGATGAGACTCTCACGAACACAACAGTGTTGTATGACATCCAAAAGTTTTACAAAAGTCATCTGAACTCTCTGTCCTGGATGTCCTTATTTTGAAGAGGTCTTCTCACAAAACCGACAGTCCAGACCAAACCGTTGGAGCCACAAATGACATAATATGTCACCAATATCGAAAGCCGAGACAAGTTCCAGGGGAGTTGTCTGAAGGTAACCCAGTATCAGGCTGTAGAAATTGCAAAAAGTGTGTGGGGGGTAAAATGTGTCACGGATAACGTGATGAAACATGGGTCTAAAAACCCCAGAGTTTTCTTATATCACATCAGCTAGAAGACAGACACTTCAAAACCTTTCTATAGGCTAACGCAGTAAAGGCCAAATTCAATGTTTCATCAAATCATTTTCATATACTTTTTTATACCTACAGGGGTAAAAAAAAAAATCCAAATGAAATGGCTAGACGATCCATTCTATGACCATCTTAAAACAATTCCATATGTTAGCTTAGTGGATATTGCTATCTAAGGGCTTTGACCTAGAAAAGTAACTGAGAAATGTTCTCTTGTCTCCTTATTTCTCCTGGTTAGCCTGTTGTCTGCAAAGGTTGTTACATTCACTTTACATTAAGTTGCTTGCTCCTGGGTAAGTACATTGTAAATACATGTATATCCCGTGTAACAACATTGTAATTACAAAGTTGGTTGTTAAAGATTGTTACAACGTTAGTACTAAAGGGTTGTTATAGGTAATGTTCTCCTGACTCCTACGTTCTCCTGTTTAGCCTATTGTTTGCGAAGGTTGTTATATTGTAACTACATAGTAGTTCTAAAAGTTATCCCCTATTGGGTTTCACTGTACGTTAAGTTGCTTGCTCCTTGGTAAGTACATGATAATTACAAGTATATCCTATGTAGCCACTTTGTTTTTACATTCCTCTTGATTCGATATAGGCTTTGAGCCAGGTCATAACATAGAAATAAACAAATTGAAAATGACCAGTAGTTAATAACAGGATGTACCTTGTTACAATTGTTGTTACCAGGTCCTAGTCTATTTATCAACCCTGGTATTAAATGTGGATTCAATGGTAGTGGCACCTTGTAGTTGCATATAACAAGGTCATATTGTGGTTAGCGTCACTAACATAGTAATTCACAGATGACTTTCAAATGTGTAATTATAAAACATTAGTTACATAGTGGAACAAAATAGTGTGCAATAACATCAGTAGTTACAAATGCAGAATAATGTTCAGCAAGTGAATGTGTAATTACACATTCCTTGTTCCAATTGTGTAATAACTGATTCCGCACAATCCAACTATCATGTAATTACAAAGTAAAAACTATGTAACTACTATGTTGTTAACACATTTATTACTGGGCACCTTGATGTAGAGTGTTACCGACCTCCCAAATGAGTGAAACAGTGTTTAATATTTACTTTTCCCCCCTCGACTGGATGCCGTTTTATACTCAGATTAAGCACATAGTAAGAATAAGCTCCGGGCTCCCTCTGCTCCAACATCAAAGTGTCGCTCACAGAGGAACAGCAAAGAGAATGACAGATGTCCTCCTCTTCTCTCCCTCTCTCATTCAATTTACTCTACCTCTCTCCTTCTCTCTCTCCCTATATTTTTTAAGTACTTTCATTCAAAATAATCTTTATTCTCTGACTCTCCCTGTCCCTCCCTCCATTCTCTCTGTCTGTCTCTCTTTCTCTACAATGCCAGCACGTCAGAGCTCCTGGCACACCCTGCCCACCCACTGTACCCTCCCCAACTCTGTGCCACAGGCAGAGAGAAATTCGCTAACATGGCATTAATACAAAATTAATTAGGTGGAAAATCAATCTAGAAATGTAAATGATGAGAGGTCAGGTCCATGTCCTGCCATCCTACTAAATCTGTGTCATAATCCTGGCCTCCAGGAGGCAGCGAGACTGACAGACAGGCTGTCTCTATTTCATCCTCCGCTTAGAGGTTGCCTTTCCTGGACGTTTGATTGCACTGGGTGATTTATTTGAGCTCTCAAATCTCAGGGTGCCTGTGTGTTCACTGTGCATGCACAACACCAGAGAGAGACAGAGACAGTAGAGCACTGCAAGAAAATAAATGTACACGGCAGGGCAAAATATAGAACTTGTCAAGGAGACAGAAGGTTTACATTAAAGCTCACTCCCATTTTCTTCTCTCTCTCTGCCACCTCCTTCCCCCTCGCTCACTCACTCTCGCTGTACTTCTGTCCCTCTGCTTTGCAGTGATCTCCTATTCTCTCGCTTTACCTCCTCTCCTCATCTCTACTTCGATTGCTTCCCTCAATGGATGTTGCTGTTTCTGTCTTCATCTGCCTCTCTGCACACTCAAGCCGTTCCACTCCCTTGCATGATATGCCCCTTCCCTCTACTCCCTCTCTTTTTGACCTATTCTTCCTATCTCACAGTCTGGCTCTTCCTCACTCTTCCCTTTCTCATCTTTTCCTCCTCTCTCACTCTGTCCTTCCTCTAACATAAACACCCCCTCCTCTCTCACTCTGTCCCCTTTTCTCATAGGGCGTCCGCATACATGGGTTTGGTTGGCTCTTAGCAGAACATGACCAGGCGAAGCAAACGTCTGTGCTCACATACTCCCTAAAGACCTTCGCTTTAAAAGCGGCAATCATTGCTGTTGTTTGTCCCTCTTGAGCCACCTGTCACGCCCTGACCCTAGATTGCTTTGTATGTTTCTATTTTTTGTTTGGTCAGGGTGTGATGTGGGTGGGCATTCTATGTTTGTATGTCTAGGTTTTGTATTTCTATGTTTTGGCCTGGTATGGTTCCCAATCAGAGGCAGCTGTCTATTGTTGTCTCTGATTGAGAACCATACTTAGGTAGCCTGTTTTCCCACTGGTAGTTGTGGGTGGTTATTTTCTGTTTAGTGTTTGTATCACCTGTCAGAACTGTTTCGGTTATTCCTTTTGTTATTTTGTATTTAGTGTTCAGTTTCGATTAAATAATATGAACACGTATCACGCTGCACCTTGGTCTTCTCCTTCTTCCGATGAATGCCGTTACACCACCGTAGCATCAACATAGCCAGAAACACTTCCTCAAAATAGTCAGAATGAATCTAAGATAAGCTGTTTGGTACAGTATTTCTCAAAATATACAGTTACAGATTGAATTAAAATCAAATAAAAAATCTCACCCATCTACACACAATACCACATAATGACAACGTAAAAACATGTTGCTTTTTTTTATTCATTTTTTAAAAAATATATATACAGAAATATTTAATTTACATAAGTATTCAAACCCAAGTCAATACTTTGTAGAAGCACCTTTGGAGGTGAATACAGCTGTGCCTCTTTCTGGGTAAGTCTCTAAGAGCTTTCCACACCTGGATTGTGCAACACTTGCCCATTATTCTTTTCAAAATTCTTAAAGCTCTGTCAAATAGGTTGTTGATCATTGCTAGACAACCATTTTTAGGTCTTGCCATAGATTTTGAAGTAGATTTCAGTCAAAACGGTAACTCTGTCACTCAGGACATTCACTGTCTTCTTGGTAAGCAACTCCAGTCTAGTGTGAAATCCTCCCTAGACCTTAACAATTACAAGCATACCCATAACAATACAGCCACCACTATGCTTGAAAATATGGAGAGTGGTACTCAGTAATGTGTTGATTTGTGTTCAGGACAAAAATAAAATTGCTTTGCAACATTTTTTGCAATGTTACTTTAGTGCCTTGTTGCAAACAGGATGCATATTTTAGAATATTTTTATTCTGTACAGGCTTCCTTCTTTTCACTCTGTCAATTAGGTTAGTATTGTGGAGTAACTACAATGTTGATGATTTATACTCAGTTGTCTCCTATCACAGCCATTAAACTTTCTTAATGTTTTAAAGTCACCATTGGCCTCATGGTAAAATCCCTGAGTGGTTTCCTTCCTCTCCGGCAACTGAGTTATGAAGAACGCCTGTATCTTTGTAGTGACTGGGTGTATTGATACACCATCCAAAGTGTAAGTAATATCTTCACCATGCTCAAAGGGATATTCAATGTCAGTTTTTTTTACCCATCTACCAATAGGTGCCCTTCTTTGCGAGGCATTGGAAAACCTCCCTGGTCTTTGTGGTTGAATCTGTGTTGTGAAATTCACTGCTCAGCTGAAGGATTTTTTAAAACACTATTATTGCACACTTATTATGTGACTTGTTAGGCAAATGTTTACTCCTGAACTTATTTAGGCTTGCCATAACAAAGGGGTCGAATACTTATTGACTGAAGACATATCAGCTTTTCATTTTTAATTCCTTTGTAAAAAAAAATCTAAAAAACATAATTCGACTTTGACATTGTGGGTTATTTTGTATAGGCCAGTGACAAAAAAATCTAAATTTAATCTATTTTAAATTCAGACTGTAACACAACAAAATTAGGAAAAAGTCAAGGGGTGTGAATACTTTCTGAAGGCACTGTATGCACAAACTGTATAGACTGGGAAGTATACAGTAAGCTCTACCCTCTTGACTTCCCCCTCCTCGGCCCTTCCCGCTCTCTTTCAGCCGCTCCCTCCTCTATCTGATCCCATTCATCACAGTATATTTCTGTGACAGTGCCTCGCTGACCAGTGGCAGGGCTCTTACTAGAGGCTGAAGCACACAGCCTTGAAGAGAGGGACAGAGGGAGCAGTAGAGAGAGACAGAGAGAAGAAGAGAGAGAGGCAGAAGGAGAAAGAGAGGGATGATGAGATGGAGAGAGAGGGAGAAAGAGAAGGAGAGAAATGGCGAGAGAGAGAGCATTCGCCCCTGTGGGGGCTGAGAATGTGATGGGGAGGGGGGTTGACCTTGGAAACAGAGCCCTGGAAGAATGGGAAGGGTGGGGGGTGTAGTTGGGGGTGGAAGAGTCTGCTGATGCATTACGACCGTGACAACAACTACAATAGGGAAACAACAAGGCGGGTATAATTTAAAGCCTACAGTATACGCTTAGCAGGGGCATCATGCACCATTATTTTAGAGGGGGCAAGAAGTATGTGAGGATGGACGGGGGATACTGGGCCACTCTGGGAGTTGAAGAATTTAGCATTTTTCAAACACCTGAATCAGCTTTTTTCTGCAATCTAGAGCCATAATCATTAAGCCTAATTCTATGTAAAAAGAAATATGCATATTTTCTGCATAGATTATCTAAGCATACCTCTTTACCTGTTCAATTGTCATTTTAATAAATTATGCACATGAATTCTTTTAAGAACTTTTAAGCCTTTTATCTACTCAGTGGTATATAGTCTCAGTGGTATATAGTATCATAGTTTTGTCAATTGAAGAGTTTACTTAAAAAGAGTTACAACATCCCTATACATTTACAGCAAGGATGCTGTAATATATCTTTACAGTAAGGAAAATAGTACTGTAAAATATATTGCAGCATCTATGCTGTAAAGCAAAATAACAGTATTAAGCTGGCAACTCTGGTGCCAGTATAATGTTGTAAATGTACAGGGGAAAGTTTTACAGTGTAGCTCTGTCTATGAATTTCACAGAGGAAAATGTCTCTGAATTCATAGACAGTGAACTTGAATTCACAATCTATGAATTGGTGGCTAGTATTACGGGGGAAACAACAAAACATTTTAGTTGTATTTACTCATCAAGAAAGAATCAATAGGCTACATAAATTACAATGCAGTGAAAAGGTATTTGCCCCCTTTCAAATTTTCTCAAATTTTGCATATTTTTGAGACTGAATGTTATCAAATCTTCAACCAAAACCTAATATTAGATAAAGGGACCATGAGTGAACATTTAACACAACAATTACACACTAATTTTATTTATTTTTAAATAAAAAAGTTATGCAACACCCAAAGTTATGTAACACCCAATGCCCCTTTTTGGAAAAGTAATTGCCCCCTTACACTCAATAACTGGTTGTGCCAGTTATAGCTGCAATGACTCCAACCAAACTATTCCTGTAATTGTTGATCAGACTCTCACGTCGCGGTGGTGGAATTTTAACCCACTCTTCCACGCAGAACTGCTTTAACTGAACAACATTTGCGGGTTTTCAAGCATGAACTACTAGTTTCAAGTCCTGCCACAACATCTCAATTGGGATTAGGTCTGGACTTTGACTCAAATGTGTTGCTTTTTAACCATTTTCATGTAGACTTGATTGTGGGTTTTGGATCATTGTCTTGCTGCATGACCCAGCTCAAAACAACTCAAATCAAATGTATTTATATAGCCCTTCTTACATCAGCTGATATCTCAAAGTGCTGTACAGAAACCCAGCCTAAAACCCCAAACAGCAAGCAATGCAGGTGTAGAAGCACGGTGGCTAGGAAAAACTTCCTAGAAAGGCCAAAACCTAGGAAGAAACCTAGAGAGGAACCAGGCTATGAGGGAGGCCAGTCCACTTCTGGCTGTTGCCCCGGTGGAGATTATAAACAGACATGGCAAGATGTTCAAATGTTCATTAAATGACCAGCATGTCAAATAATAATAATCACAGATTAGTTCTGAGGGTGGAACAGGCAGCACCTCAGGAGTAAATGTCAGTTGGCTTTTCATAGCCCGATCATTGAAAGTATCTCTACCGCTCCTGCTGTCTCAGAGAGTTGAAAACAGCAGGTCTGGGACAGTAGCACGTCCGTTGTAACAGGTCAGGTTCCATAGCCGCAGGCAGAACAGTTGAAACTGGAGCAGCAGCACGGCCAGGTGGACTGGGGACAGCAAGGAGTCATCATGCCAGGTAGACTGGGCATGGTCCTAGGCTCAGGGTCCTCGAGAGAGAGAAAGAAAGAAAGAAAGAAAGAATTAAGGAGTATCACTTAATTCACACAGGACACCGATAAACAGGAGGAAATACTCCAGATTATAACAGACTGACCCTAGCCCCCCGACAATAAACTACTTGCAGCATAAATACTGGAGCTGAGACAGAGGGGTCAGGAGACACTGTGACCCATCCGATGATTCCCCCGGACAGGGCCAAACAGGCAGGATATACCCCACCCGCTTTGCCAAAGCACAGCCCCACAACACTAGGGGGATTACTTCAACACCAACTTACCATCCTGAGACAAGTTGAGTACAGCCCACAAAGATCTCTGCCACGCACAAACAAAGGGGTGCGCCAACCCCAGACAGGAAGACCACGTCAGTGACTCAACCCCTCAAGTGACGCACCCCTCCTAGGCCTGGCATGGAATTAAGCACCATAAGCCAGTGACTCAACCCTGTAATAGGGTTAGATGCAAGAGAATTCGCCAGTAGAGAGAGGTGGAACCGGCCAGGCAGAGACAGGCAAGGGCGGTCGTTGCCATCCAGTGCCTTTCCGTCACCTTCACACTCCTGGGCCAAACTACACTCAATCATAGACCTACTGAAGAGTATGGTCTTCAATAAAAGACTTAAAGGTGAGGACCGAGTCTGTTGTCTCTCACATGGGTAAGGCAGACCATTCCGATAAATAATTGAAGCTCCTATAGGAGAAAGGCCCTGCCTCCAGCTGGTGTTTGCTTAGAAATTCTAGGGACAATTAGGAGGCCTGCGTCTTGTGACCGTAGCGTACGTGTAGGTATGTACGGCAGGACCAAATCGGAAAGATAGGTAGGAGCAAGCCCATGTAATGCTTTGTAGGTTAGCAGTAAAACCTTGAAATCAGCCCTTGCCTTAACAGGAAGCCAGTGTAGGGAGGCTAGCACTGGAGTAATATGATAAAACATTTTGATTCTAGTCAAGATTCTAGCAGCTATGCTTCAGCTTCAGCTCACAAACGGATGGCCTGACATTCTCCTGTAGAATTCTCTGATACAGAGCAGAATTCATGGTTCCTTCTATTCAGGCAAGTAGTCCAGGTCCTGAGGCAGCAAAGCATCCCCCAGCCATCACACTACCTCCACCATGCTTGACCATTGGTATGAGGTTCTTACTGTGGAATGCAGTGATTGGTTTTCGCCAGGCGTAATGGGACCCATGTCATCCTGAAAATCTCACTTTCACATGTGGAATTGCAAGATCACATGGAATCACGTGGAAGTTTTTCAATTTCAGTTTCACTTACTTAGCTAGTAAATGCAGCTAGCTAGTTTAGCTATGACAACACTGGAACTCTTCCAAGTCAAGGTAAGCTTTTGGTTTGACTAATCTATTGCCAAGTGCTAAACTGCTTACTGACTGTAACGTTAATGCATGATTGTAGCGGGTTTACTAATGCGTTAGTTCTATTAGCTATGTTGACTATGACTTTACTTTAGCTAATATGGTGACAATTATGTAAAATGTGTGTAGCGGTTATGATATGGTTTGGCTTGGATATTTTTTTTCCCGCCTGGTCACATACAGCTGATCTGTTGTGCATTGAACTCCACAACCAAAGGGAAAAGGTGAGAAGAGGAGAGCGCACACAGTACATGCGAGAAGGAATACAACGTGGCTGCTATGAAAGTGAACTGTGTTTACGCATGATCAGGCAGAAACAGAACGAAACGAGATAAACATGCAGTACCTGAATTTGTCCAATAGAAACAGTTTGCAACTGTTGGACTAATGATTACACCCTAGATCAGTAGATGCTGTCTGACCATGGGTCACTGTTTGTCATTTCAAATGTGTCTCTTCGTGTGCACCTACAGAGCCAGTCAAAAGTTTGGACACACCTACTCATTCCAGGGTTTTTCTTTATTTTTACTATTTTCAACATTGTAGAATATTAGTGAAGACATCAAAACTATGAAAAAACACATATGGAATCATGTAGGAACCAAAAAAGTGGTAAACAAATCAGAATATATTTTAGATTTTAGATTCTTGGCTGAGAACTTGTTGACTGCTTTTCCTTCACTCTGCGGTCCAACTCATCTCAAAGCATCTCAATTGGGTTGAGATCGAGTGATAGTAGAGGCCAGGTCATCTGATGCAGAACTCCATCACTCTCATTCTTGGTCAAATAGCCCTTACACAGCCTGGAGGTGTGTTGCTTCATTGTCCTGTTGAAAAACAAATGATAGTCCCACTAAGTGCAAACCAGATGGGATGGCGTATCACTGCATAATGCTGTGGTAGCCATGCTGGTTGTGTGCCATGAATTCTAAATACATCACTGACAGTGTCACCAGCAAAGCACCCTCACACCATCACACCTCCTCCTCCATGCTTCACGGTGGGAACCACACATGCGGAGATCATCTGTTCACCTACTCTGCGTCTCACAAAGATATAGTGGTTGGAAACAAACATCTCAAATTTGGACTCATCAGACCAAAGGACAGATTTCCACCGGCCTAATGTCCATTGCTCGTGTTTCTTGGCACAAGMAAGTCTCTTCTTCTTATTGGTGTMCTTTAGTAGTGGTTTCTTTGCAGCAATTCGACCATGAAGGCCTGATTCACGCAGTCTCCTCTGAACAGTTGATGATGAGATGTGTCTGTTACTTGAACTCTGTGAAGCATTTATTTGGGCTGCATTTATTTGGGTTGCAATAGTGCAAAAAAGGTATTAGGTGAACAATAGGTACGTAAAGAAATAAAAACAACAGTAAAAAGACAGTGAAAAACAGTAGCGAGACTATATACAGTAGCGAGGCTACATACAGACACCGGTGAGTCAGGCTGATTGAGGTAGTATGTACATGTAGATATGGTTAAAGTGACTATGCACATATGATGAACAGAGAGTAGCAGTAGCGTAAAGAGGGGTTGGTGGGTGGTGGGTATCGGGACACAATGCAGATAGCCCGGTTAGCCAATGTGCGGGAGCACCGGTTGGTTGGGCCAATTGAGGTAGTATGTACATATGTACATGAATGTATAGTTAAAGTGACTATGCATATATGATAAACAGAGAGTAGCAGCAGCGTTTAAAGAGGGGTTGGAGGGGGGTACACAATGCAAATAGTCCGGGTAGCCATTTGATTACCTGTTCAGGAGTCTTATGGCTTCGGGGTAAAAACTGTTGAGAAGCCTTTTTGTCCTAGACTTGGCACTCCGGTACCGCTTGCCATGCGGTAGTAGAGAGTCTATACCTAGGGTGGCTGCGGTCTTTGACAATTTTTAGGGCCTTCCTCTGACACCCACTGTTGTAGAGGTCCTGGATGGCAGGCAGCTTAGCCCCAGTGATGTACTGGGCCGTACGCATTACCCTCTGTAGTGCCTTGCGGTCGGAGGCCGGGCAATTGCCGTACCAGGCATTGTGCAACCATTCAGGATGCGCTCGATGTTGCAGCTGTAGAACCTTGAGAATCTCAGGACCCATGCCAAATATTTTCAGCTTCCTGAGGGGGAATAGGCTTTGTCGTACCCTCTTTACGACTGTCTTGGTGTGTTTGGACCATTCTAGTTTGTTGGTGATGTGGACACCAAGGAACTTGAAGCTCTCAACCTGCTCCACTACAGCCCCGTYGATGAGAATGGGGGCGTGCTCGGTCCTCCTTTTCCTGTAGTCCACAATCATCTCCTTAGTCTTGGTTGCGTTGAAGGATAGGTTGTTATTATGGCACCACCTGGCCAGGTCTCTCACCTCCTCCCTATAGGCTCTCTCGTCATTGTCGATGATCAGGCCTACCACTGTTGTGTCGTCTGCAAACTTAATCACAGTGCTTGATGGTTTTTGCGACTGCGTTCAAAGTAACGTTCAAAGTTCTTGAAATGTTCCGGATTGACTGACCTTCATGTCTTAAAGTAATGATGGACTGTCATTGCTCTTTGCTTATTTGAGTTGTTCTTGCCATAATATGGACTTACCATATTACCTTGTCACAACACCCCTACCTTGTCACAACACAACTGATTGGCTCCAACACATTAAGAAGGAAAGAAATTCCACAAATTAACTTTTAACAAGGCGCACCTGTTAATTAAAATGCATTCCAGGTGACTACCTCAAGAAGGTTTCCCAAGAGAGTGCAAAGCTGTCATCATGCAAGGGTGGCTACTTTGAAGAATCTCAAATATAACATATATTTTGATTTGTTTAACACTTTTTTGGTTACTACATGATTCCATATGTGTTATTTAATAGTTTTGATGTCTTCACTATTATTCTACAATGCAGAAAATAGTAAGAATAAAGAAAAACTTAAATGAGTAGGTGTGTCCAAACTTTTGACTGGTACTGTACGTTGTAAACTTTCATTCATAGGCTAGGTTATAGCAACCTCAAGATGGGTTTAGGAAAAATGTGAGTATCATGTAGTAGCCTAAATCTATTGTTATTACATAGAACTGGGTAAATAGAATATGAATAACAGTAATCTAATATGCTGTAATAGAAATAAGGCACCGTCCTACACTGCTGTACACGGATGCTAATTCTCTACTTCACTTACTCTCTCTTTTTCCTAACATTGTAGTGTTGTAATATTTGTCATATAGGCTATATACTGTATATATATCTCGCATGCGACCTGTGGTAAGAATGCAATTAGCCTACTAAAATGTTTATCTGATTCCATAAAAATGATTTAGCAATATGCAAGATACTATAGCTGAGTTACAGCAAATGGCTATCAAGAAAGGTCTGAGAATTGTCTATATCAAAGGCAGATATTTAATTACATTGTAAAATGAACCATACATTATACAACACATTCCACATTAACAAGCATTACAAGCCATTAGGCATGATCAGAAAGGGAGAGAAAAACAAAGAATGCATGTGCGATGGCCCATAGCCCTTTGGGGAGACAGAGGGAAGTCATAGCCTGAAAGGCCATGTCCCAAGAGTCCTTGGGGCGGAGAGAGAAAGAGAGAGAGTGTATCTCACCAGCACAGGTCAGGAACAAAGAGAAAGAGACTATGAACCTGAGACCCCATTATAACATCTGTTGTTTGGATTCAAAATCTGAATTGTTGACCAATAGTATTACTGTAAAGTTAACCTCTAATCAGATATCAGACCTACAGGATGTAAAGACAACTGCACCTCTGCTTCAAAGAGGTGTGACAGAATGGGGGACATGGAAAGCAACACAGAGAAGGCTGAATTCCTGAGAAGACAATAGTCCGTCCCCTTGATCTGTCCTCCATTGTGCCCTGACATACTCTCCCCTGTGACCACAAGTAACCCACAAGAGACTCTGCCTGACCATTGATTTCCCTCTTGGCAACTGGTTATTAAACTGATCGGATTCATTATAGTGAAGACTTACTGAGCTACTGTATGGAATGGATTAACTAGTATGGGTATAGAAAACAGGGTAAACATTTCATTTGTGTGTGGTGTGGTGTGTGTGTCTGGTGTTGAAGCCAAAGCCATTGTATCATACTGTACCTCAGTCAATGTCACTGTGGCCAAACACTATTCAAGTTTACATACAATGGAGACAGAAACGGTTTGGACATGTGCATATTGCTTGCAGTAAATGTCTCCTCAGAAACACATCACCTTACCCTGAGAACTTCCGGCGCCGACAGAGATTACCGCCTCACTTCGCGTTCTTAGGAAACTATGCAGTATTTTGTTTTTTTATGTATTATTTCTTACACTGTTACCCCAGGAAATATTAAGTCTTATTACATATGCCGGGAGGAACTATTGGATATAAGAGCAACGTCAACTTACCAACATTATGACCAGGAATACAACTTTCCCGAAGCGGATCCTCTGTTTGGTCCACCTCCCAGGACAATGGATCGGAACAAGCGACCCAAACAACGGCGCCGCAGAAGGAGCAGACGGAGTGGTCTTCTGGCCAGGCTCCGTAGATGGGCACATCGCCCACCGCTCCCGAGTATACTACTTGCCAATGTCCAGTCTCTTGACAACAAGGTAGACGAAATCCGAGCAAGGGTTGCCTTCCAGAGAGACATCAGAGATTGTAACATTCTCTGTTTCACGGAAACATGGTTCACTCGGGATACGTTATCAGAGTCGGTACAGCCACCTGATTTCTTCACGCATCGCGCCGACAGAAACAAACATCTCTCTGGTAAGAAGAAGGTCGGGGATAATGATTTATGATTAACGAGTCGTGGTGTGATCATAACAACATACACGAACTCTAGTCCTTTTGTTCACCTGACCTAGAATTCCTTACAATCAAATGCCGAC
>NC_036858.1:47285279-47297180 GCF_002910315.2 Salvelinus sp. IW2-2015
AGTACTCCTTTGTCTTCTTTGTTGCAAACCTCGTCAAGTTGAGTGTGAGAGAGTTATTCTCTATCCCTGAGCAAGCCAATCACTCTGGGCCGAGGGTCTCGACCGGCCCCACCCTCCTGCCTCCGTAGTCCGTCTCATCGTTGTTGTAATCAGTCTACCACTGTAGTGGTGTCTGGCCACCATAAACGTTTTGTTAACATAGATTGTGGGAGTTTGGAGCCATCGCCATTGGGGCACCTTTCTGACTGGGACGCCCCAGGTGGTGAGGGTAGGAAACAACATCTCCACCCCGCTGATCCTCAACACTGGGCCACACAAGGGTGCATTCTCAGCCCTCTCCTGTACTCCCTGTTCACCCATGACTGCGTGGCCATGCATGCCTCCAACTCAATCATATTTTGCAGACGACACTACAGTGGTAGACTTGATTACCAACAACGATGAGACGGCCTACAGGCAGGAGGTGAGGGCCCTGGAGTGTGGTGTAGGAATAACCTCACACTCAACGTCAACAAAACAAAGGAGATGATTCGTGGACTTCAGGAAACAGGCAGGAAGGCACGCCCCTATCCACATCAACGGGACAGTAGTGGAGAATGTGTAAAGTTCCTCGCGTACACATCACAGACAAACTGAAATGGTCCACCCACACAGACAGCATGGTGAAGAAGACGCAACAGCACCTCAACCTCAGGAGGCTGAAGAAATTGGCTTGTCACCAAAAACACTCACAAATTTTTACAGATGCACAATCGAGAGCATCCTGTCGGGCTGTATCACCGCCTGGTACGGCAACTGCTCCACCCACAACCGTAAGGCTCTCCAGAGGGTAGTGAGGTCTGCACAACGCATCACCGGGGGCAAACTACCTGCCCTCCAGGACACCTACACCACCCAATGTCACAGGAAGGCCAAAAAGATCATCAAGGACAACAACCACCTGAGCCACTGCCTGTTCACCCCGCTATCATCCAGAAGGCGAGGTCAGTACAGGTGCATCAAAGCTGGGACCGAGAGACTGAAAAACAGCTTCTATCTCAAGGCCATCAGACTGTTAAACAGACATCACTAACATTGAGTGGCTGCTGGCAACATACTGACTCAAATCTCTGGCCACTTTACTAATACATTTTTTTGATGTAATTAATGTGTCGCTAGTCACTTTAAACAATGCCACTTTAATAATGTTTACATACCCTACATTACTCATCTCATATGTATATACTGTACTCTATACCATCTACTGCATCTTGCCTATGCCGTTCGGCCATCGCTCATCCATATATTTATATGTACATATTCTTATTCATTCCTTTGTTGTTGTGAAATTGTTAGATTACTTGTTAGATATTACTGCATGGTCTAGACGCACAAGCATTTCGCTACACTCGCATTAACATCTGCTAACCATGTGTATGTGACCAATAAAATTTGATTTGATTTGAGCTAAGAATGTCACCACAACACAAACCTCTATTTATACATAATGCACTCTTCATTGTAGCCTCCCAGCCACATACTGTACATTACAACACGTCTACAGCTAATAAGACTATAGGACATGGCAGCGACACACAGCTGCTCTGTAATGTGATGGGCAGACACAAAGCCTGGACCTTAATGGCAGCTAGTGACAGGAGAGGAATCACCTCATTCAGCTTCACACCGGTTGGCCCTGGATAGGAGTGGGGAGTGAGCCATTTTCATCCCCTTCCCTCCCTGGGCCGTGTGGTGCAGTGGTTAGTGTGTGGAATACCAATGACTAGAATGTGAGAGCAATGTGACCAAAGTCTTTGTAGTCCCCATCTGTTTCCTCCTGTGCCATGTTAGGATTAGCTCAGCCCGCGACAAAGTGGGCCAACTTTTAGATCTGACAGTCTGTTCGCGTTGTTTTTAGGTTATTAGGTTGTGGAACAATCATTTAGGACCAATTTGTCATGCATTAACGCTAACCGCTGAAAACGTATCCAAGTCAAATACATAGCATTACACTGCAATGAAGCAACATCTATAACACGTTGTCATTGTGATGTCCAGAAAATGTCTTATGGGACGGTTGACTTCTTCCAATATATAATGGTTGTGCAACCCCAGTAGAGTTGAATATGCCCAGAGGGCATTAGACGATATCTATCCATCTGACACATATTGAAAGTTTAGGAAATGGATTTGGCTGGATGATTAAAGAGTAGAGAATAGATCTGGTATATCAGAGCATAGGTGCAATGCTATCCTGTGGAGCATGACCGCTAATCAAAATCCAGGCTCTCTATCGTCTTCAGCTTTTTAAAACTAAGATAGTGCTCTGTGTTGGAAAAGTGGTAATGATTTGATCAAAGTGATATAATGGTTATTTAAGATGGACCTTGGAACAGTAAAATGCATCAGTGTCATGTAGTTTTCATATCTTAAATGTGTGAGCTAGAAGGGCCCCCCCCCCCTCCCACCACAAACACACACAGTACTAAACCCGAAGCAATGCTGGTCTCCAGTGACTGCGTCGCTCTNCCCACCACAAACACACACAGTACTAAACCCGAAGCAATGCTGGTCTCCAGTGACTGCGTCGCTCTGAGAGGAGTATCCATGCGTTCACTCCACATAGTTTATGCACATTTTCACTCCTAAATACACACTGCTGTCTACAGTATATAGGCTACTGTAATGCAGATTTGAGACGTTATATACATGTATTCAACGCAGTTAACACTGCAGGACCTAGAGTTTGTGTAACGTGGATGTGCTTGTTAGGTTGCAATAAGCACCACCCACTTTCTCTTCCTCCAGTTTACCGATATTGTCTCAAAAATCTATTTGTCCATGAATTCAGTGTATTTGTATGCAAAACTGTTAGCAGAATCGACTTTGGTTTGAATAATTGGCGATCTTGAATGGATAAACATTGACATCATGCATTATTTTGATTATTGAGTATGTGCTCCATCACAACCCCTAAGGTCTACTCAGTCAAATAAAGACAGTCTCAACAAATGGCTGCAAAGACATGCAATATTTATACAAAATAACTGGTTAATGTGGAAGTTCAACAACTCAAATCCCTCATTCATGTCTTTCACTTTGTTTTAACCACATGCAGTCATGATTTTGGACACCAAACCAAACCTCTCCCCTCTCTTTTGGCTTAACCGTACGCCTCAGTAATTCCATGCCTAATTTTTGACAATAAGCAAGCTATTTCATCTGCTGTGTTAACATCCCAGGTTAATGCAGGCTAGGTGTAGGGTCCTGCATTCACTCTCATCTCACTGAAACATACAACATTTCTATGGAAGAAGAACTTTACAAATACTTTGCGCTGAGGGAATAGGGATGTGTACTGTCTGTATGTAATTTGGGTGTGTGAATCACATACTCATGTGTGAGTGTGTGATTGGCATGGATGATGACAGCCATGCCATCATCAGTACCATTGGTGCTGCGGGGCCTAGACCCTCTACCTGCCTGTAATCTGTTACAGGCAACCACATGGCAGGGTATCAGTGGCTTGCTCTACGATTCACCTGACTGTCCTATAAGATAACAGGCCAGAGTCCGAACAAACTACTGCCTCTCTATAGTCTTGAGCCCATGATGCAATTATGTATGTACTGTCAAACAAACGAACTGGAATGACAGTATGAGACCTGACTAACATGTCAGGTTTTCAGAAGATCTGTCTAACATGTCATATTGATGTTGTGCGGTCAAATCTGTAACAGATAATGCACATCTAGAATCAGAGAGATACTGTAGGTTGTGTGAAGTATATTAAGTGATTTGTTAGTTTAAATATATTTATAGTGATTTAGCATCTGTGTTTGTGTCAATATGTGTGTGTACATTATGAGTGTGTGGCTGAGTTTGTCTGTGCTAATCAAATGAAATTGTATTCTTCACGTGTGCCGAACACACGAGGTGTAGACCTTACTGTGAAATGCTTACTTACAAGCCCTTAACCAACAATGTAGAGTTTTAAAAAAGTACATTTTGGTATGTCTGTGTATGTCTGTACGTGTGTGAGAGTGTGTGCGTCTTAAGAGTGTGCACGTTAATGCAGATGTGTGTACATTATACAGCATATACTTATGAGTTGCGTAAGTGTGTGCTAATGCGGATGTGTATGTGTGTCTGTGTGTGTGTGTCTCTATGTGGTGCTTTTAATAATCTCTCTACCTCTGTAGCCTGGAGGAACACACTGCTCCATTTCTCTGACTGCCTTCTGTCCTCCACCAAACAGGATTGGTCTGTGAGATAACTCTGCAGGCCTGAATCTGTCTCACTAGAACAGCTTTGACGCATTTACCCCAATCCTCCCCTCCCTTCCCCCTCCCCCTCCATCCTTTCCTCTCACCCTCTCCACATCCAGGACCAACTTCAGCCAGAGTTTGCATAAATGAATCTGCAACGGCTCACTAAACGTTTCCATATCTCTGCTTATGATACCCAGGGAGGGGTTGGGCTCGCTGCTATGAGAAGATAAATTCATGTTTACATTGACTCACAATATATAACAGATACTGCATTAAATAATGTTCATTAAACATTCTCATTACAGTACTTTACAAATCATTACAAAATTAATATACATTGAATACAGAAATGACTAGGACAGTCCTGTTCTTTTAGGAGAAGTGGGTGAGCTGTTTCATATTCTGATATTGTCCTAATATGAATGACAGAGATCATGCAGCATCGGAGAGGCAGCAGAAAGGTTATTCATGTGGATGTAAAATGCTTAAATGCACTGGCGGCAGAGTTGAGCAGATTTTCCGCTGCAGAGTTCACTAGCTGCCCCAGAGTCAGGATTCGCGTGTGAATTAGCACGCTAACTGCAGCCTTGTTTGAATGTGGATGAAGACTGTCACTCTATACCCTTGAGTGATGCTTAAACCTTATGAACTGAACAACAACAAAAATACCACACGCATGGCCTGTCACTCAAAGTGTAGCCTCTGAGAAAAAAGACACTACTTCCTCCCAGTCCCTGCCCTAGTAAGGAGCAAAACAGACAGTGACTCACTCATTCAATTTTGTCATGAATTATCGCGTTTAGAGAAACAGAAATAATCAAGGCATGACACACAGGATTGCTAGCATCACCTCAATAGAAATATGTTGAATATCTCTGAGGCAAAACTCTCTCAAAACAATTGTAATCTCTTATCATTTGCCTTTGAAATGTTAACTGGTTGGTGTATTGCTGTGCCGCTATTGTGTTTGTACAGACATTTTCAGCTGCTTTGTGGCTGAGCCTACGTAAATGCTGACAGGTGTAGACTCTAAACTGACAGACAAGCTCAACTCATCTGTGTGGGAATGATAACCGTTCTCTGGGGTGCTCCCTCTTAATTGGCATGCTCCAACTCACTGATAAGTGAAATACAGATGGATAGAGAAAGCTGTGCTGATGCACATTGGCTTCTCCAGTTTGTTGAGGATAAAAGACGTAAAGTCCATCAAAAATTCCAACATTTCTAGGCTACAATATACTGTATCCACTCTACATATCTGCTGCCCGTCTGCCGACTCATTATGTGACTGAGCGTGACTAGAGATTTGTTATGTTCGTGCATCACATACACGTTACCATGGCAAGACGTGTGCTTTGTCCCTGGCTCTAATGTAGGTCAGAGGGATTTGTATTGGGAAAGAATCAATATAGAGTACATTCTGAAAGATTTCAGACCCCATGACTTTTTCCACATTTTGTTAAGTTACAACCTTATTCTAAATTGGATTAAATAAAACATTTTCCTCATCAATATACACACACAATAACCCAAAACGACAAAGTGAAAACAGGTTTTAATAATTTTTTGCACATTTATTAAAAATTAAAAACAGAAATATCTTGTTTACATAAGTATTCAGACCCTTTGCTGTGAGACTCGAAATTGAGCGCAGGTGCAACAAATTGATTTGAATCCACCTGTGGTGAATTCAATTGATTGGATATGATTTGGAAAGGCACACACCTGTCTATATAAGGTCCCACAGTTCACAGTGCATGTCAGAGCAAAAACCAAGCCTTGAGATCGAAAGAATTGTCCATAGAGCTCCGAGACAGGATTGTGTCGAGGTACAGATCGGGGGAAGGGTACCAAAAAAATTCTGCAGCATTGAAGGTCCTCAGGAACACAGTGGCCTCCATCATTCTTCAATGGCAGAAGTTTGGAACCAGCAAGACTCTTCCGAGAGCTGGCCGCCTGGCCAAACTGAGCAATCAGGGAAGAAGGGCCTTAGTCAGGGAGGTGACCAAGAACCCGATGGTCACTCTGATAGAGCTCAAGAGTTCCTCTGTGGAGATTGGAGAACCTTACAGAAGGACAACCATCTCTGCAGCACTCCACCAATCAGGCCTTTATGGTAGAATGGCCAGACGGAAGCCACTCCTAGGTAAAAGGCACATGACAGCCCGCTTGGAGTTTGTCAAAAGGCACTTAAAGGACTCTCAGACCATGAGAAACAATATTCTCTGCTCTGATGAAACCAAGATTGAACTCTTTTGGAAAATAACTCTCTCTGGGGTGATTTTGTGTCGGTCTCTCGCTTAATTTGTCTACAAACTCTCCTAACCTTGAAGAGAATTGTCACACTATAATATAGCTGGTTGATTGCCTGAATGCGTGAGCATGTGGGTTTGAGAACGTGGGTGAGTGGGTGGAAGTGTGTATAAATGTGAGATTGCGACGATTGTATGTGTGTGTGTGCTGTGTGCTGTGCATGTGTGTGTGTACACATGCTTACGTGCGTGCATGTACGCATAACGTACGTGCACATGCATATGCACGTGTGTGTACAGAATGAGTATGTGTGTGTGTCATTGAATCTGTATGTGAGGTCTCTGAGCAGGCACTCAGTGCTGGCTGGAAAGATTAAGCTTGCTGCTGAGAAACTGCACACAATAAAGCCATTAAAGGGAATAACTATTTTGTGGACAACATGCCCTGTTTGCTAATCAAGGCAAAGGGCTCCACAGCACCTACAGACAGGCCGAGCACCAAGCCTCCCTGAGCTTCCTTCACCATCTGCTCATGGCCACCATACCTCTACTCACCAGCCCCTCACCTCTCCACACTGCAGGTGGCCCCCACCAGCCTCATCTGTTTGATGGATGGGAAGGGCCGGATGGCTGGAGGGAGGGAGGAGTGAGATGGTACTGCACTTCTCTCTCTTCCTTGGTCCAATCGTCTCCCTCATCAGATTCACATGGATTCACATCAGCATACAATCAGCTATTCTTAAACATTCATCTGCAGGGGGTATGCAATTTGTGTTATTTTGGGCTTCTTAATAACTTGGCTGCTACACACACAGACAGCCACATACAGTGCTTTGCAAAAGTATTCACCCCCCTTGGCGTTTTTCCTATTTTGTTGCATTACAACCTGTAATTTAAAACGATTTTATTTGGATTTCATGTAATGTACATACACAAAATAGTCCAAATTGGAGAAGTGAAGTGAAAAAAATTACTTGTTTCAAAATATTTGAAACATTTTTAAAAGGAAAAGTGGTGCATGCATATGTATTCACCTACTTTGCTATGAAGCCCCTAAGTAAGATCTGGTGCAACCAATTACCTTCAGAGTTCACATATTTAGTTAAATAAAGTCGCCCTGTGTGCAATCTAAGTATTACATGATCTGTCATATGATCTCAGTATATATACACCTGTTCTGAAAGGCCCCAGAGTCTACAACACCACTAAGCAAGGGGCACCGCCAAGCAAGCGCACCATGAAGACCAAGGAGCTCTCCAAACAGGTCAGGGACAAAGTTGTGGAGAAGTACAGATCATAGTTGGGTTATAAAAACATATCAGAAACTGTGAACATCCCACAGAGCACCATTTAAATCCATTATTAAAAAATGGAAAGAATATGGCACCACAACAAACGTGCCAAGAGAGAGCTGCCCACCAAAACTCACGGACCAGGCAAGGGGGGCATTAATCAGAGAGGCAACAAAGAGACCAAAGGTAACCCTGAAGGAGCTGCAAAGCTCCACAGCGGAGATTGGAGTATCTGTCCATAGGACCACTTTAAGCCGTACACTCCACAGAGCTGGGCATTACGGAAGAGTGTCCAGAAAAAAGCTATTGCTTAAATAAAAAAATAAGCAAACACATTTGTTGTTCGCCAAAAGGCATATGGGAGACTTCCCAAACATATGGAAGAAGGTACTCTGGTCAGATGAGACTAAAATTGAGCTTTTTGGCCATCAAGGAAAATGCTATGTCTGGCACAAACCAAACACCTCTCATCACCCCGGGAACACCATCCCCACAGTGAAGCATGGTGGTGGCAGCATCATGCTGTGGGGATGTTTTTCACCCCGCAGGACTGGGAAACTGGTCAGAATTGAATGAATGATGGATGGTGCTAAATACAGGGAAATTCTTGAGGGGAAACCTGTTTCAGTCTTCTATAGATTTGAGACTGGGACGGAGGTTCCCCTTCCAGCAGGACAATGACCCTAAGCATACTGCTAAAGCAACACTCGGGTGGTTTAAGGGGAAACATTTAAATGTCTTGGAATGGCCTAGTCAAAGCCCAGACCTCAATCCAATTGAGAATCTGTGGTATGACTTAAATATTGCTGTACACCAGCAGGAACCCATCCAACTTCAAGCAATTTTGCCGTGTTGCCTTGAAGAATTGTGCAAAAATCCCAGTGGCTAGATGTGCCAAGCTTATAGAGACATATCCCAAGAGACTTGCAGCTGTAATTGCTGCAAAAGGTGGCTCTACAAAGTATTGACTTTGGGGCGGTGAATAGTTATGCACGCTCAAGTTTGTTTCAGAATAAAAAATATTTTGCATCTACAAAGTGCTAGCCATGTTGTGAAAATCAAATGATACAAACCCCCCAAAAATCTATTTTAATTCCAGGTTGTAAGGCAACAAAATTGTAAAAATGCCAAGGGGGTGAATACTTTCGCAAGGCACTGTACATGCTGAAACACACAGACCAGAGTCTACATTCGGAAAATATTCAGACCCCTTTACTTTTTCTTGTTACGTCACAGCCTTATTTGAAAATGGATGAAATCATTTTTTCCCCCAAATCAATCTACACACAATACCCCGTGATGTCAAAGCAAAAACTGTTTTTTTTTTTTCAGCATATGTATGAAAAAAACAGAAATGCCTTATTTACATAACTGTTCAGACCCTTTACTATGAGACTTGAAATTGAGCTCAGATGCATCCTGTTTCCATTGATCATCCTTCCAAAACATGATTGGAGTCCACCTGTGGTAAATTCAATTTATTGGACATGATTTGGAAAGCACACACCTGTCTATATAAGGTCCCACAGTTGACAGTGCATGTCAGAGCAAAAACCAAGCCATGAGGTCGAAGGAATTGTCCGTAGAGCTCCGAGACAGGATTGTGTCGAGGCACAGATCTAGGGAAGGGTACAAAAACATTTCTGCAGCATGGAAGGTCCCCAAGAAAACAGTAGCCTCCATCACTATTAAATGGAAGAAGATTGGAACCACAAAGACTCTTCCTAGAGCTGGCCACCTGGCCAAACTAAGCAATCGGGGGAGAAGGGCCTTGTTCGGGGAGGTGACCAAGAACCTGATGGTCACTCTGACAGAGCTCCAGAGTTCCTCTGTGGAGATGGGAGTACCTTCCAGAAGGACAACCATCTCAAATCAAATAAAATTTTATTGGTCACATACACATGGTTAGCAGATGTTAATGTGAGTGTTTGCGAAATGCTTGTGCTTCTAGTTCTGACTATGCAGTAAAATCTAACAAGTCATCTAACAAATTCACAACAACTACCTTATACACACAAATACACACAAATGTAAAAGGATGAATAACAATATGTACATAAACATATATGGATGAGCGATGGCGTGCAGCATACGCAAGATGCAGTAGATGGTGTAGAATACAGTATGTACAGTTGAAGTCGGAAGTTTACATACGCTTAGGTTGGAGTCATTAAAACTTGTTTTTCAACCACTCCACTTGTTAATAAACTAGGGTTTTGGCAAGTCGGTTAAGACATCTACTTTGTGCATGACACAAGTAATTTTTCCAACAATTGAATACAGACAGATTATTTCACTTATAATTCACTTATAATATCACAATTCCAGTGGGTAATAAGTTTACATACACTAAGTTGACTGTGCCTTTAAACAGCTTGGAAAATTTCAGAAAATGATGTCATGGCTTTAGAAGCTTCTGATAGGCTAATTGACATAATTTGAGTCAATTGGAGGTGTATCTGTGGATGTATTTCAAGGCCTACTGCCTTGGTCTATTCATTCGTCGTAATGAATAGACCAAGGCCCAGCGTGAGTAGAGTTCCACATATTTTTAATAAACCGAAACTCAGCAAAACAAAACAAACAAGCACAAAAACGAAACGTGAAGCTACTGTTGTGCACTCAGGCAACTAAATGTAGACAAGATCCCACGAATACCAATGGGGAAATGGCTACCTAAATATGATCCCCAATCAGAGACAACGATAAACAGCTGCCTCTGATTGGGAACCATATCAGGCCACCATAGAAATACAAAAACACCTAGATGACCCACCCAAGTCACTATCACGCCCCAACCAACACAGAGAAAAACAGCTTACTATGGTCAGGGCGTGACACCTACCTTCAAACTCAGTGCCTCTTTGCTTGACATCATGGGAAAATCAAAAGAAATCAGCCAAGACCTCAGAAAAACAATTGTAGACCTCCACAAGTCTGGTTCATCCTTGGGAGCAATTTCCAAACGCTTGAAGGTACCACGTTCATCTGTACAAACAATAGTACGCAGTATAAACACCATGGAACCATGCAGCCGCCATACCTCTCAGGAAGGAGACGCGTTCTGTCTCCCAGAGATGAATGTACTTTGGTGCGAAAAGTGAAAATCAATCCCAGAACAACAGCAAAGGACCTTGTGAAGATGCTGGAGGAAACAGGTACAAAAGTATCTATATCCACAGTAAAACGAGTCCTATATCGTCATAACCTGAAAGGCTGCTCAGCAAGGAAGAAGCCGCTGTGTCACGCCCTGACCTTAGAGAGCCGTTTTATTTCTCTATTTGGTTAGGTCAGGGTGTGATGTGGGGTGGGAATTCTATGTTTCTATGTCTTTATTTCTATGTTTTGGCCGGGTATGGTTCTCAATCAGGGACAGCGGTCTATCGTTGTCTCTGGTTGGGAATCATACTTAGGTAGCCCTTTTTCCCTCCTTTCAGTGTGGGGTAGTTATCTTAGTTAGTGGCACTATAGCCCTGTAAGCTTCACGGTTGTTTTTTCGTTTGTTGTTTTGTTGGCGACATTTACTAAAATAAAAGGAAAATGTACGCTCACCACGTTGCACTGGACCAAGCAGCGTCGCCGGGAGGAGATATTGGAAGGCAAGGGACCCTGGGCACAGGCTGGTGAATTTCACCGTCCTAAGGAGCGGCGACGCTATGAGGAGCTAGCACGGAAGCCCAAGAGGCAGCCCCCAAAAAAATGTGGGGGAGGGCACACGAGGAGATTGGCTGAGTCAGGTTGGAGACCTAAACCAACTCCTCGTGCTTACCGTGGGGAGAAGCGTGGTACTGGTCAGGCACCGCGTTATGCGGTGGAGTGCACAGTGTCTCCAGTGCGCGTTCACAGCCCGGTGCGCTACATCCCAGCTCCCAGCATCTGCCGGGCTAGGGTGAGCATCCAGCCAGGACGGATGGTGCCGGCTCAGCGCGCCTGGTCTCCAGTGCGTCTCTTCGGCCCAGGATATCCTGTGCCGGCTCTGCGCACCGTGTCTCTGGTGCGTCTGCACAGCCCGGTGCGTCTGCACAGCCCAGTGCGTCCTGTGCCAGCGCCCCGCATTTGCAGGGCGAAGATAACCATCCAGCCAGGACGGGTTGTGCAGGCTCTACG
>NC_036858.1:47300301-47303042 GCF_002910315.2 Salvelinus sp. IW2-2015
TGGGAACCCTCGTTGCGGGCCCCGGGCTGGGGGACCCTTGCTGCGGGCCCGGACTGGGGACCCTCGTTGCGGGCCCCGGACTGGGGACCCTCGCTGCCGGCCCCGGACTGGGACCCTCGTTGCGGGCCCCGGACTAGGGACCCTCGCTGCCGGCCCGGACTGGGACCCTCGTTGCGGGCCCCGAAATGGGGGACCCTCGTTGCGGGCCCTGGACCTGGGGACCGTCGCTGGATGCTCCGGACTGGAGACCGTCGCTGGGGCTCCAGACTGGAGACCGTCGCTGGAGACTCCGGACTGGAGACCGTTGCTGGAGGCTCCGGACTGGGGACCGTTGCTGGGGGCTCCGGACTGGAGACCGTCGCTGGAGACTCCGGACTGGAGACCGTCGCTGGAGACTCCGGACTGGAGACCGTTGCTGGAGGCTCCGGACTGGGGACCGTTGCTGGGGGCTCCGGACTGGAGACCGTCGCTGGAGACTCCGGACTGGAGACCTTCGCTGGAACTCCGGACTGGGGACCCTCGTGTGCGGGCCCGGACTGGGGACCGTCGCTGGAGGCTCCGGACTGGAGGCCGTCGCTGGAGGCTCCGGACTGGAGGCCGTCGTTTGAGGCTTTGTGCCATGACTCCTCACTGGAGGCTTCGTGCCATGGATCATCACTGGAGGCTTCGTGCCATGGATCATCACTGGAGGCTTCTTGCCATGGATCATCACTGGAGGCTTCTTGCCATGGATCATCACTGGAGGCTTCGTGCCATGGATCATCACTGGGAGTGAGGAGACGTATGGGCAGCCTGGTCCGTGGAGCTGCCACAGGGCTCACCAGGCTGGGGAGACATACAGGAGGCCTGGTTTCTGGCAGCAGGCACAGGACTCACCAGGCTGGGGGACATACTGGAGGCTTGGTTCTTGGCGGAGGCACCAGATACACTAGCCCGTGGAGGCGCACTGGAGGTCTCGAGCGTATGGTGGAGTAAAAAAAGTGGTGTCTTTTGCTAACGTGGTTAGCTAATAGATTTACATATTGTGTCTTCCCTGTAAAACATTTTAAAAAACAGAAATGATGGGTTTATTCACAAGATCTGTATCTTTCATCTGGTGTCTTGGACTTGTGATTTAATGATATTTAGATGCTACTATCTACTTGTGAAGCTATGCTAGCTATGCTAATCAGTGTGTGGGGGGGGTGGGGGGTGATCCCGGACCCGGGGTAGAGGCTCGTGAAAGGTTAACAAATACTAATTGAGTGTATCTAAACTTCTGACCCACTGGGAATGTGATGAAAGAAATAAAAGCTGAAATAAATCATTCTCTGTACTATTATTCTGGCATTTCACATTCTTAAAATAAAGTGGTGATCCTAACTGACCTAAAACAGGGAATTTTTACTTGGATTAAATGTCAGGAATTGTGAAAAACTGAGTTTAAATGTATTTGGCTAAAGTGTATATAAACTTCTGACTTCAACTGTAAATATGAGATGAGTAATGTAGGTTATGTAAACATTATTAAAGTGCCGTTATTTAAAGTGACTAGTGATACCTTTATTAAGTCCGTTTATTTAAGTGGCCAGAGATTTGAGTCTATATGTTGGCAGCAGCTTCTCTATGTTACTGATGGCTGTTTAACAGTCTGATGGCCTTGAGATAGAAGCTATTTTTCAGTCTCTCGGTCCCAGCTTTGATGCACCTGTACTGACCTCGCCTTCTGGATAATAGCGGGGTGAACAGGCAGTGGCTCGGGTGGATGTTGTCCTTGATGATCATTTTGGCCTTCCTGTGACATCGGGTGCTGTAGGTGTCCTGGAGGTCAGGTAGTTTGCAGACCTCACTAACCTCTGGAGAGCCTTGCGGTTGAGGGCGTTGCAATTGCTATACCAGGCGGTGATACAGCCCGACAGGATGCTCTCGATTGTGCATCTGTAAAAGTTTGTGAGTTTTTTAGATGACAAGCCAAATTGTAACGGCAGATTTCCTCCTCTTCGTCTGAAGAGGAGGTGTAGCAGGGATCGGACCAAAGCGCAGCGTGGTTAGTGTTCATCATTTTTAATTAAAGCCAATAAACGTGAACACTACAAAATACAAAACAACAAAATGTGAAAAACCGAAACAGTTCTGTCTGGTGCAGACACACGAAGACATGAAGACAACCACCCACAAAACCCAACACAAAACAGGCTACCTAAATATGGTTCTCAATCAGAGACAATCACTAACACCTGCCTCTGATTGAGAACCATATCAGGCCAAACATAGAAACAGGAAAACTAGACACACAACATAGAATGCCCACTCAGCTCACGTCCTGACCAACACTAAAACAAAGAAAACACAAAAGAACTATGGTCAGAACGTGACAGGACCCCCCCCCTCCCCCCCCCAAGGTGCGGACTCCGGCCGCAAAACCTGAACCTATAGGGGAGGGTCTGGGTGGGCATCTGTCCGCGGTGACGGCTCTGTGGCCGACGTGGACCCCACTCCACCATAGTCTTTGTCCGCTTTAGTGTCCTCCTTTGAGCGGTGACCCTCGCCGCCGACCCTGGCCTGGGAACCCTAATAAAGGGCCCCACCGGACTGAGGAGCGCCTCTGGACTGAGGGGGCCTCTGGACTGAGGAAACTCCTCTGGACTGAGGGGCAGCTCCGGACTGAGGGGTAGCTCATGACTGAGCGGCAGCTCATGACTGAGGGGCAGCTCATGACTGAGGGGCAGCTCATGACTGAGGGGTAGCTCATGACTGAGGGG